>NW_011888852.1:2148341-2153896 GCF_000151845.1 Pteropus vampyrus | reverse complement strand
GTGTGTTTTTTGTGACTGACTTGTTTCACTTAGCATAACGTCATCAAGATTCATCCACGTGGCTGCCTACGGCACTATTTCCTTCTTTTTTAAGGCTGAGTAGTATTTGATTACATGCATCAATCATGTTTTCTTTATCCCTTCATCCATAAATGAGTATTCCAGTTGCCGTTATGAATAATGCAGTAATGAACAGGAGTCAGTCAGAATATCCCAAGTTTTAAAAAACCTTGGGATTATCTTTGACTCAGGCGCTACCATGGTCTCATAGCCTTTCCCAATCTTTCTTCTATGCTTGTCTCCTATTCTAATTGTCATTTCCTTCTATTTTGTTCAGGCAGTTATTGCTTCACACCTGGATTATCGGAACAGTGCCTTAATTTTTCATCCTCTCTCACATTTCTTCCTACTTAGTCATTCTATGTATTGCCACCCAATCAACTTTCCTAAAACCGCCACATCATCGCATGTGCACAACTTTCAGTGAATCTTTCTTGTCTACAGGAAGCGGAGCCTGACTTATAAGGTCTCCTTCTCTTCCAACTTTACCAACTCTTTCCCCTTAGTCGAGGTTCCCCTAGTTGCCAGGCTTCCGCTGGGCAGGACGATGGCAGAGAGAAGGCCCTGGAGAAAGGGGTAGGTGAGCCAAGCTGGACAGAAAGATGTCATAGGATTACAGCCAAGATTTGGGTCCTCAGGACAAACCCATTGAGACACATTTGGGGTGCGAGTTAAGCCCAAACAGGAGGAGACAGAGGAGTCACACACATGTACACACACTGACACACACACACATATACACACACATACACATGCACGCACAATAACAAAGTTGAGAATCACTGGACTGAGTGTTGAGAGTGAAACCACCTCCATCTTAGTCAGTCAGTCAATCCTCCCAGAACAAAAGCAAAGGCAGAAACCAAGATAGCGCATGCAAAAGTCAGCAGCAGGCCTCAAGGAGGGGACAGTGGGTGGCCAGCTGACTTACTCCGCTTGCCCTTAACCATTTGGTTGTACTTGTTTGTTGTGACTTTTGTAGTTTAAATTGTTTTATATTTGCATGTAGAGAATTAAAAAAATAAACTATACACACACGGGTACATATGCATGGATACATAACATTCCTATATTATCAAAAATTCATCCTAAGCATCAACTTTAACACTACACACTGTTCCATCAAATGTATTTAAGCAGCCCTCTATCTATTCATATTTATGTAGATATCTTTGTGCATAATCTGGCATTTCCCAATGGTGGATTTTCGAAGGTGGTACAGTATATAACGGATATGAACAACATTAAGATTCTTGATACATATTGCTAAATTTCCCTCAGAAAGTCTATACCAATGTATGAGAACTCTGTCTCATTACTCTTCCCACTACTAAGTATTATCAACCACTGTATTAACCATCCTGACCTTCATTCACAAATAAGATCAGGCAAAGAAAAAGTCAGCAGGTATTTGAGAGCATAAATTTGTACAAATGAAGAGCACCAAGATGAGTAAGTAGAACAACTAACTCTGGAGAAAACACATAATTCAAGGGATAGAAGGGAGTTTAAAATTTTCTTGTTCATAGCCTCAGAGAAATAGAAGATATTGAAACCATAAAATAAACCATAGGTTTCTATGAAAAAGGAGAAATCGTTGAAAAAGATATTTCTTAGAAATTGAAAAATATGATTTCCAAAATGAAAAATTCAGTACAAGTGCTGAGAGATGCCTTTGTGGAAATCTCTCAAAATATAGAGCAAAGGGGAAAAAGGTAGACAATCTGAGCGACTAGCTGTCTAGTCTGGCCTGTTTTTCCACAGACACTGGAACGAGAAAGAAGTAACAAGAAAGTGGAGAAAAGTACAAGGATCAAAAACATCCACATCTTAAGTCAGTGAGTCAAGAAAGTAGGCAAATCGAGGAAGAGGGGTTTGCATGCATTACTCAGAGTTTGAGAGGTAACCACCAGAAGAATCAAAACTACTGGTCACCATTAAACTCGGGTGAGCAGAGGAGTCGATGTAATGAGAGTTAACTCTCTCTTTCATATCAGTAAGACAATAGATGCTGTGATAAATTTTTAATGAAGAAGTAAAGGTGTTTGCATATTATTTGGTGTCACAGAGGTAATCACCAGAAATGCTGCAAGCTAAAATTAACTTTTATTTAACATTATTACTTGTTAATTTGTAGTTTCTTGTGCTATAGTCTTCTATATTGTTGGAATTTTTCACTAGGTGCATGTAATTATTTTATAAAAATGAAAACTACATTTTGCCATTGAGACGGGTCACCAAGCTTTGTCAAACATTCAAATGTACACTTATGCTGTATACGAGCAATGGATTGTGGGTAGTTTAGGAGACAGTAAGTGGAAAGAAAGTTGGAAACTAGCCTCGGAAACCTTCCCACTCTAATTATTTTCAAGAGACCCCTTTGGGGAGTTTGGAAAGGCATTCCGAGTGTGAGGCTATTCCATGGTACAGTCCAGAGCCGTAAACAGCTAGGGCTTGTAGTTAGGAAGCATATGTTTGGACAGAGAATCTATTTGCATTTAGGGAAGTTAGATAGGGAAGACGATAGAAAGGCAGAGAAGATAATAGAGCACCACGTTAGGCCAGACTGTTTGGTGAAGGATCTTGAAGATGGCAAGAAGGTGAAGATCTGAGCTGCAGGCTCTCTTGTCAAAAATCACTGAAGAGAAATAGAAGCCAAATTCAACAGATGAAATGCTTTTTAGAAAAAAAGTTTTCTGGCTTTCTCCCAATACTTTATTTATTTGTCATGGCCTTCTGATGACAAAAAAAAAAAAAAAAAAAATCATTTTTTCCCTAAATTGTTATGACCCGTAAAATTATTCAATCTCTACAATATTGAGATGCTCATATATACACTGTGAATCACTCCTCTACAGGAAGAAAAATCTTTGTCTGCAACAACATCTGTTGTCTGCTCACACAAAGATATTCCACCAGTAGTTCAATTTACAGAGATCACACACATAGGAACACTTTTTGTCATGTATTTCTTATGGTTGTCCACATTAGAAGTAATGACCAGCATCTCAATGTCTACACTGTGATTGCCAAATTACATATGATATATGTGTAATGTCCAAAAGTATAGTCTTGCCCCTTGATCAGAGAGCCCATCTTTGATTTAACCAGCTTATTGATTAAGTGAAATGGATAAGCTTAAAAACACCTGCTGTCTGTGAAAAACAAAAACGTACAGGACCTATCCTGGCAGAAGAGAAAAATATAAGTAGAGTTATCATCTCCTCTGCTATTTCAAACAGCTATTCAGAGGCAACACGTTCTTCCTAAAAATGTGTTCTCTCTCATCTTAGAATTTCCAATGACTTACCTCCTTCATCACAGCTGTTAAGATATACAAACACTTTCAAATAGAGCATCCCTTCTAAGTTTACTCCTATAGTGGATCAAAAATAATGAACCAGATTCAAAGAATTATTTTAAAGAAACAGTGTCACACGGAAGGAATCGCAGAAACAAATTCTAATGAACTCGCTTTTTTACTAAGCCATTTTTCTTTGGTTTGGAAACTGGGAGAAGGCTCGGTTAGGGAGGTGGGAAGTTTGTCTTGCTCCTCCTCTTTGTCATCTGTTGGCCACCACTATTACCTGGAAGCCAATGAGAGCTAATTTGTTATTTAATCTGGAAGATTCGATATCTTGAATTAGACACAGGTAGAGGCTAGCCTTTAAAGTGGTTTCTGACTTCGGTTTCCTTGCTTCTTTAATAGGCATCTGGAATATAGTGATGGCTACAGCTAGGCACTACTAAGAATCAAACTTATAGAAATATTTTAAGTAAGGAATATCTGAGAAGAGGGAAATTTAGAATATGAGTATATATATATATATCAAAATTGACACCTACTGGGTTAAAGTGGGTGAATTTCTTTTGTTGCCTCACCATCCCTCCCAATTCTTTCTCAAAGATCTTAAACAATAAATGACACATTTACCACTGTATTCTAGGGGCAACTTGTGTTACTATAAATGCACTGTTCTGTAAGTTTTGACCATAATTGACCAAGATGTCAGGAAACCACCCTGCATCAGTAGACTCAGAAAACAAAAACAACATTCCATAATTCATGGGCCGTGGGCTTCCATCATGATGAATAATTTCAAAAAATACAGAGTTCCGGTCAAGATGGCGGAATAGGTAATAGCTTAGCTGTGCTTGCCTGATCTCACGACCACATCGAAATTACAACTAAACTAGAAAATAGCCATTATTGGAAGTCACCTGAAATCTAGCTAAGCAGAAGTCCTACAAACAGGGACACACAGAAGAGGCCACATCAAAACTGATAGGAGGGGCGGAAACACAAAACAGGCTGGTCCTACACTCACATGTGGAGGTTGAGAATTTAAAGAAATATCTCAGAAAGAGCGATGGGTCCTGGCCCCATACCAATTTCTCCACCCCAGGGTTCCAGTGCCAGGAAGAGAAGTCCCCACAACTTCTGGCTTTGAAAACCAGCAGAGATTGTAGCTGAGTGAGATAGAGGGCTGAGGGAATCACAGACTTTCCTTTTAAGGGGCCCGCGTATGGACTTACATAGTGATGGACTAACTCGCTCTGAGCTCTAGCGCTGGGGCAGCAGCTCGAAAGGCATCAGGGACATACAGGGAGGAAGTGAGTTGTCTGGCTTTAGGGTGAGGGCTGGATGAAAGCTTTCTCCCAGACAGAAGTGCTGGCAGATGGCATTGTTCCTTTGTTGAGCCCTCCCCTGCATGGCCTGAAGACCCAGGTAGCCACCATATCTGAGTCTCCATCAACATAGCTAACACTGGTCACCCCATTCTGGTGATTCCCTGAGACCCCCACCCTTCCCAACTTGTGGAGTCACCCAAGCCGCTTCCAGTGGATTTTCCATACAAACGGTCTGTCTTGGCTCATGCTTCAAACTTTGCTAAAATCTCTCACAGTTTCACAAAACCTAAACAAGCAGCAGCTGGCCTCAGCGTGCTCATAACTCTCGCTGAGCAGCCCCAAGCCCAGCAGTAGTGGCAGCCAGGTAGTGGCTTGGCCTCTCAAGGACCTTCAAGACCAGCATAAGTGGTGGCCACCTGCAGATTACTTGGTGGCTCATGCCCAGGCAGGGCACAGGTTTCAGCTGAAACTTGTTCTGCAGAAGGGCCCCGCCCAGGAGGCCCCGGCCTGCACGCCCGGTGGTCCGCTTTGGTCTGAGCCAAAGCACTACCTAGGGTCACACCTGAGGTCAACAAACCCAAAGGTCAGACAGGGCAGGCATCAGAGGCCTGCTAAAGTGAATCCTGCTCTATAGGGTCAGCCCTTGCATAACAGCTCCTCCACTGATCACAGGCAGTCCTCACAACAAATCAGTCAGAGGGTCGATCCCTCCCATTGATGAGCAAACAACCAATGGGAGGGTCGATCCCTCCCATTGATGAGCAAACTACAACAGGAGGGCACACTCGACCCATACAAGGAACACACCTAGAGCACCCGGTTCAGGTGACCAGGGAAACTGTGCCGCTGGGATCCACAGCACA
>NW_011888852.1:2142164-2148291 GCF_000151845.1 Pteropus vampyrus | reverse complement strand
ACATAGAAACAAACACAAATAGGCAGCTAAAATGAGAAGACAAAGAAACATGTCCCAAATGAAAGAACAGAACAAAGCTCCAGAAAAGAACTAAACAAAATGGATACAAGCAATCTACCAGATGCAGAGTTCAAAACACTTCTCATAAGGATGTTCAATGAACTTAAGGGAAGAGTAGATAAACTCAGTGAGAACTTCAACAAAAAGATAGAAAACATTAAAAAAAAAAAGTCAGAAATAAAGAACACGGTAACTGAAAAAAAGGAATACCTTAGGAGGAATTAACAATAGATTAGATGAAGCAGAGGGTTGAAACAGTGATTTAGAAGACAGGATAGCAGAAAATGCCCAATCGGAACAGCAACAAGAAAAACGAATCCAAAAAATTGAGGATAGTTTAAAGGGCCTCTGGGACAACATCAAGCGTACCAACATTCGCATCATAGGAGTACTAGAAGGTACTAGTAAGGAACTTAAAACTTATTTCAAGAAATAATGGCGGAAAACTTCCCTAACCTGATGAAGGAAATAGACATATAACCCAGGAAATGCAGAGAGTCCCAAACAAGATGAACCCAAAGAGGCCCACACCAAGACACATCATAAGTAAAATACCAGAGGTTAAAGACAAAGAGAGAATCTTAAAAGCAGCAAAAGAAAAGTAGTTTGCTACTTACAAGGGAGCTTCCAAAAGATTGTCAGCTGATTTCTCAAGAGAAATTTTTCAGGCCAGGAAAGATTGGCATGAAATATTCAACGTGATAAAAAGCAAGGACCTACAATCAAGATTACTCTACCCAGCAAAGCTATCATTTAGAATCGAAGGACAGATAAAGAGCTTCCCAGACAAGAAAACACTAAAGGAGTTCATCATCACCAAACCAGTATTACAGGAAATATTAGAGGGAATTCTTTAAGGAGAAAAGAGAAAAAAAAAATAATAAATATAAATAATACGTCAGCATATTATGTGAATAATGTGTCAGTAAAAATGTGAATAATATGGCAATAACTTCATATCTAGCAGCAATTGCTTTAAATGTAAATGGATTAAATGCTCCAATCAAAAGACATAGGGTGGCTGAATGGATAAGAAAACAAGACCCTTACATATGTTGCCTACCAGAAACTCACTTCCGATCGAAAGACACACACAGACTGAAAGTAAAGGGATGAAAATAGATATTTTATGAGAATCGAAACAAATAAAAAAAAGCTGGGGTAGCAATACCTCCAACGTGCAAAATAAACATAAAAACAAAGGCTACAACAAGAGACAAAAAAGGACCCAGTTATCCCACTCTGGGTATTTACCTGACGAAACCCAAAACACTATTTTGAAGAAATATATGAAAAACAGTGTAATTAAACAAACAAACAAAAACTACCGGCCCAAAATATGTGTCATCAGAAGATTAAGTCCATTGGAGGTGTCACTAGGGGGCAGTGGAAGCATTGTACTTCAACGTCCATTTCTGGGAAATCTAATTTGGACCACAGACTTGGACGGGAAGAGCAGACACAAATTTCTTATCAATGTCATGTTTCATGGAGGACGTGAGTTTTTAAAAGCTGTTCTATTAAAGCACGCAGGGTTTTACTTACAAATTCTGGGCAAACTGACTTGTATCCTCAAGAAATGTTATGGGTTAATTTCCAGGATAACAGCATTCTCCTTTTGATGATTTTTTTCTCCACCCAGCACCATCACTAAAAACAACTTGCATAGAGACCTTAGATTCACACTCTAAGTGTTTCTACTGCCCAAGCAGGACAGAAAAAAAATAAATAAATAAAAGCATATATCTAATCCTTCTCTTGTCCAGTTGGAACACTTAAGGGTGTAGGCTCTGGAGTTAGACCCGCCTGGTCCAGGTCCTGGTTCTCAGCTTTCCAGCTGTGTCACCTTGAACAAGTAACCTGACATCTTTTTTCCCTCGACTTCTCATCTTCAAACCGAGGACGACATTGACACCTACAGAATAGGGCAATTGGGAGCAAAACTACACAACACCTGTAAAATACCTACCTAGGTTCCTGGTTCCTACTGTCATTATTTAACTATTTTGACCCCCCACACTCTCATCTGTAAAAAGGACAATCGTTTTGCCTACCTTACCATGTTGATGTGACCATAAATAACATTTACCGCATCGCTTAATATGTAATCAGACTTTGATAAATATTAGCTCTTATTTATTACTCTGACTTTTCAACAGAACAGCAATTATGATGGCAAATATGGCCTCTTCAGAATGAACTTCAGAACACTGCCACCTAGCGACACATCTAAACCTCTGATGTTCCCTCTACTTCAGAAGCTCCGGTTCTATGCCTTTTATTACTTCTGCAAATTCAACCTGCGTAGGTGATGATGAAAAATCAACAAAACGGCAAAGCACAAAGATTGAGCTGCGGCATTACTCCACAGTGCCAAACTACTATCGGGTCATTTGGGGGTGGAGAGGGTTAAAAGGCCTAAGGCAGAGCCCTGCCCATTATGAAGCCGGGGTCATGTGTGCCCGCGGACCAGTGAACGAAGGATGATCTCAGCTAAGCAGGAGCTCACGTGGGCTCTGCAGTAGCCACTGGCTCCCAGTGGCATTCGGGTGTTCGAGGACTAGAACAGAAACTGCCTCCAAACAAACCGGACAGGTCGGACTTCATCTCAAGAGCCCACGCAGACATGAAATAACTAAGGGTGGCCTTCGCGTCATATGCTTGAAAGTCATTCGTTATGTTTTCACAGTCTCGCTGCTTTTTGCAGGCGGGCATATTTAGGGAAAGGATTGCTTAAGCTCTAAATATTGTACAAAGTTCCCAATTTAATAATGACTCTTAAGAATCTTTTGCTTCAATTACCCAGGTAATAAAAGTAAAATTTCTAAGAGGGAAGAGAGAAAGCCAGGCCTGGTTCTGCTTTCTGCTTGACCTCCCGGTTCGGGACCCCTGAGTCTAAATCTTGCACTTTTTCTCTCCTTTCTGAAGCCTCCTTACTGAGGTCAGTTTTTCCAGTGATGTTCTCACTGAGACAGGTACTCACTTTCTTAGCACTTATCACATTGCCTCACATTTATAAGTCTGCTTATTTGATTAATGTCTCTTTTTCCCATTTGACTGCAAGCTCCAGGGCGGCAGCGGCCCTGTCTGCTTCTGTTAACATCGTGTGCCCACACCTAGCACACACCTGGCACTGAGGAAGTGAGGAAAGAGGGAGCCGATTCACGCTGACAATGACTGGTCCCCAGAGCCAAAGCTGTCCCTGCAAGTTAGAAATGGTGATTACGGTCTGTGGTCAAAGACCTTTGGACCCAACCACTGTCCATCCTGCATTCTAGTTAAAAATGACTGTCACAGGGCGATCAGGGACCTCAGGGAGAAAAACTGGGACTACGGTGCCAGACGAGGGACAAAATTCATTTTCTCAGAAGTGAGAAAGTCCTATCTCACTCACTCTTCTTTCTCTAAAGCCAGGATCACGTTAATATCTCAGTAAGATGGCTTACTAAGGTAGAATAATACCTGACTGAGAGTCGTGCCTCACTAAAACCAGGACCCTGTTTAGAGTCCATGTCAGTAGGCAACAACTGACTTCTCCGAAAGGAAATGTTGAATTGGCTTTAAATGATTAAAATTCGATTTTATATTGGCATGAAATTAGTTGATACAGCAAACTTCCCCCTAAAAGGCAATTAAATAAAGCTTTATAGGTCTGATATCATGATAATGGTTTATGTAGAACACTGCTTTCAGTTAGCACCTCACATACATGCAAATCAGGGTTCACTCCATTGATAGAGGGGAAATCGGAAAATGGAAACGGGGCACAAAAGCATAAAGAATATATATAAAAAAATTAAACCTCAAGTCAACAAGCTATCTGCCTCAAGATTATATATTACAGAATTCCAATCATAGCCTTATCCTTTAGATTTGCAACATTAGGCGTACGCTCTTCTTATCGATATTGCCAAAAATACACCAAATGCTTTTAATAAGATAACGTGGGATGGAGGAATAAAAGAAATGGTCCTTTTTATCAAGGAGATTACATTTTATTTCCGTGAGGAGCATATTACATTTGTTATTGTTAAAAAAGGAAACTGACCTCTTACTGTATAAAAATAACATTTCTTTTTCAGGAATTTATTGGTTAAGAGGAATAACTTATTCTGCTTTCATAGGTGGCTCGAGAGAGTCTGTGTGTGTATATATATATATATATATATACATACATATATACATACACACACACACACACACACATAGACAATTGCAGTATATTTTTTAGTGCTATAGAGGGTTATGGAATATGAAGAACACTACTGACTTCCGCCTAATGAACAACTTAAAATTGGGTCAGATAGAATTAGGGGAAATTAAACGCCTGACAGCAATAGTTTTATAGGTTTTGTTTGATTTAAGGAATACAATGATAGTCTGGCAGTCACCATCTAGTGGTTAGAAATTAGCTTGAAACTCTTTGGCAGCCATACTTAATGAGCAATATTCCAAACAATTCCAAATGTGCTCCAAAAATACATTAGCTACACAGGCTTGGGAATTTCAGAAAAGAAATCTAGTTCCATAATCAAGGCAGGACCTTACACAACTGAGCTCCAATGTATTACGGTTTCTAAGAGATTAGACCCACGTAAGCACTCATACCCCTTTTCAGCATATTTTCTTGTTAATAAATACAGAAATGAAAGTTCAGTCAGTCACGGTGTGTTGCCTGGGGTTCTAGCACTCTGTGAGTCTCACACCTCCCATCTGAGTTCTCAGATTACGGCACCATCTCCGTAGTACACACGTTCTTTCTTCTTTTTTCTTTTTTCTTCTTTCTTTTTTTTTTTTTACTATATTTCTTATCTTTAGGAAGTGATGATTTTTTAAGATAGAACTAGGATCTAGGACTCTCACAAAAAGTGTTGGCTAAGCCACGTGTGTGTCCAATCTGCCCTTTGATGTAAAACGTACTAACGACTCAGCTGATGTAACTTACAGATCAAGTAAAATCAACTCAATGTAACGACCTGAGCTCATTCATAACTGGCACATGCTGGCTGAGTAATGTAGTTGTTTCCATTGATATTTTATTATTTGTATTACATTTCACCACGTCTTGGCCCATCAATCACTACTGCTGTTTCAGGGAAATAAAAGGAAACATATTAAGGTTCAGTGCCGATAAAAGACATTAGTCTGAAGTTAGGGATCTCATAAATTTAATAGTGGACAGATTCCTGTTTCAAAAAGTCAGATTGATTAAAAGAAATGAAGAGAGAAGATAGAATTGGCATCAAAGAAGTAAAATGATAACTACCCTCTCACCCTACACTGGTGATACCAGTTAAATTTGAGTTCTTGGTCCTAAAGGACCAAGATTCTGTCGGTCACAATAGCAATGGATAAGGCTGTATGTAATGTAAACCTGTACAAGATTAAATGTATCATAAATACAATAAGGAGATGGTTCCCTTCTCCCCAAAATAGATAGTATGATGCACTTGTATGTTGCAATTAGTTCTAAATTGTCACACAGAATTCGTTACTATGGTAGCTAAAGTATCAAGGCTTGTAAATTATTTACTTTTTAAAAAGCCTCTGTGTGTATGCAAGATTGTCCCTATAGTATTATCAGTTTTATTAATTTGTTTTTCTTGAGTAGGACAGAAAGGGGCAAAATTTCAGCCATTATGCTGGGAATGTCCCCAAGTGAGGGTTACTTGACCCTGGAGGTAAGTCTGTGCTTAGCTCTGTCATAGCAGGTGATCCTTCTACAACTGTAGCGGCTTCTTGGCCTCTGTTTCTCACCGAGCTCCTTGAGGACAGCAACATAGGACATAGGACAAATGCAATACCTATGTGTTCTATGAGTAATGGGAATCATATGTCCACAAAGGCAAATATGAAGTTGAATAACTACAAATTCCTTGATACTTGATAGTATGTGTATCAGATGTATTTAAAATTATCTTAAAAACCTTTTTTTAAACCTTAATTTGAGGAATCTTCCTGTTGCATGGACTTTTTTCCTAAGTATATGTGTACTTTTCTCAAAGGAATTCCAAACTCTTTACTAACATTAATTCAACTTAATTCAACCCGCTTTATTGAGTCCCTA
>NW_011888852.1:2139900-2142114 GCF_000151845.1 Pteropus vampyrus | reverse complement strand
AGCTCCTTGAGGACAGCAACATAGGACATAGGACAAATGCAATACCTATGTGTTCTATGAGTAATGGGAATCATATGTCCACAAAGGCAAATATGAAGTTGAATAACTACAAATTCCTTGATACTTGATAGTATGTGTATCAGATGTATTTAAAATTATCTTAAAAACCTTTTTTTAAACCTTAATTTGAGGAATCTTCCTGTTGCATGGACTTTTTTCCTAAGTATATGTGTACTTTTCTCAAAGGAATTCCAAACTCTTTACTAACATTAATTCAACTTAATTCAACCCGCTTTATTGAGTCCCTACTCTGTGCAAAGTTCTATGCTACATGCTAAGAAAACATCATGAATTAGACACAATTTCTACCCTCAAATGTTAGATGTGCAAATAATAATTATAATAGTCTGGGAAGAGTAATGTTGGATGTATAAGTAAGCACTTAGCATAGAAGACGGAGGAACGAGTCTGCTCAGGTAGGTCTAAAAGACTTCGCCACCAAGGTGATATTTTAGCTGAGGTTCCAAGGGTACGTAGTAGGTGGTTAATGAATGGATAGTGGGAAGGAAGAGGAAGGACTCATCCTGGGCAGATAGAACAACACGTACATCATGGAGACATGGGACATCATGGATGAAGACACGGGCACAAGGAAGGATGTGTTGGAGAGCATGGCTAGAGAGGCAGGCAGGGTGCAGATTACGGAGAGCCTCGTATGACATTCTTAGGAGTGAGCGCTCAATTCTACAGCCAGGAGTTTTAGCATGAAAGGGACACACATCGGTGTTTCAGGAAGGCCACATTTGTGGCCGGAAGAGGATCAAAGAAGAAGATAAGGCAGGAAGTTAAGGAAAAAAAAAAAAAAGCTGGACAGTGCCAGCAGGAAAGCAGAGAGGAGATGGACTCAGAGATTAACAAATGAATCAGCAGAATTTGGAAGAAAGTGGATATGGGATGGTGATGAGCCTTACACCAGACTACAGAAATCTCATTAACGTTTCTGAAATCCTAGACAAGTTCTGTGCTTGGCTTCCCAATAGAACCATTTGAGGAATTGTTTAAAACCCCGATGCCCAGACCCATGGACTTAGAATTTCTGGAGGTAGAAGCCCATGGCAGTGTGGTTCCAATGTGCAGTCAAGGTCGAGAACCATGGGTCTAGACAGAGTTACTTGCGAAGAAAAAGAGGGCCTAAGCGATGGATCGAAAGTCACAGATAATGGGAAACAGAATCCAAGCCTGCCAATTTTCAGCCCTGGGACCTGACCACCGGATAGAACTACACCTAAGAATGTCAGCACATCATTGGCCAGCACTGACAGGTCAGGTCAATGTCATCTATTCATACTCCCGCATGCCCAGCGCCAGCAGAAACTGATCACACCAAGAAAGAGAAGATGCTTTTACTTCCTGAGATGATAACACTCAAAATGCTGACAAACATATTCGGAAGACATAACACTTCTACATATAAAGTCAGAGAATATATAATACAAGATATAGTTATGGTAGAAACACCTTCTGAAAGAAGCACTGGTGGGATTCAGAAAAAGGTCACTCAAAGAGGAGACGGTAGGCATCAAAATGTAAACTTGAAATTATGAGTATTTTAAAAGGCAATGAATGGTATTTCATGGTCTTTCAGTAACAATCTAATTAAGTCTGACAAGTATTCACATAAGTCATTTAGCATTGCTTTTACTAGGTGAGATTTAGTAGGTTCAGGAGGAATTTATAGCCCTTGCACGATTTTTAGCTATAAATCAAAATGTAGATGCCATAATTTTACTCCCAGAAAGATTAGGTCAATTGGAGAAAAAAAAAATACAATTTAAAGTGAAGTGAAATTATTTATTATTAATAAGCTCATGCACCTCTGAAGAATCCTCTTTCTAAGTCTTTCTTCAGACAGTAGGTAATTTATTTTTAACTGGCATAATGATAATATTCACTATGTCTACATGAAAATGTCATACAATAGAAATTTAGTTAATACTCAATAGTTTATTATGAGAATAAAAAAAGACCCCTTTCCCACAATCCCACACCATCCATAATCAGCCACTCCACACCATCACTCCTTCATCCCTTCTTCCTTTTGCTCATCGGTACAACTTGGGTTTCACCTCTCCTATGACATCACTGACATTTAGGTTTGAGTTTTAGACATGTAGGCACAATCTACTGTACCGTACACTCCCAGAGCATCCCCGT
>NW_011888852.1:2136622-2139850 GCF_000151845.1 Pteropus vampyrus | reverse complement strand
AGAAGAAGATAAGGCAGGAAGTTAAGGAAAAAAAAAAAAAAGCTGGACAGTGCCAGCAGGAAAGCAGAGAGGAGATGGACTCAGAGATTAACAAATGAATCAGCAGAATTTGGAAGAAAGTGGATATGGGATGGTGATGAGCCTTACACCAGACTACAGAAATCTCATTAACGTTTCTCAAATCCTCTAGACAAGTTCTGTGCTTGGCTTCCCAATAGAACCATTTGAGGAATTGTTTAAAACCCCGATGCCCAGACCCATGGACTTAGAACTTCTGGAGGTAGAAGCCCATGGCAGTGTGGTTCCAATGTGCAGTCAAGGTCAAGAACCATGGGTCTAGACAGAGTTACTTGCGAAGAAAAAGAGGGCCTAAGCGATGGATCGAAAGTCACAGATAATGGGAAACAGAATCCAAGCCTGCCAATTTTCAGCCCTGGGACCTGACCACCGGATAGAACTACACCTAAGAATGTCAGCACATCATTGGCCAGCACTGACAGGTCAGGTCAATGTCATCTATTCATACTCCCGCATGCCCAGCGCCAGCAGAAACTGATCACACCAAGAAAGAGAAGATGCTTTTACTTCCTGAGATGATAACACTCAAAATGCTGACAAACATATTCGGAAGACATAACACTTCTACATATAAAGTCAGAGAATATATAATACAAGATATAGTTATGGTAGAAACACCTTCTGAAAGAAGCACTGGTGGGATTCAGAAAAAGGTCACTCAAAGAGGAGACGGTAGGCATCAAAATGTAAACTTGAAATTATGAGTATTTTAAAAGGCAATGAATGGTATTTCATGGTCTTTCAGTAACAATCTAATTAAGTCTGACAAGTATTCACATAAGTCATTTAGCATTGCTTTTACTAGGTGAGATTTAGTAGGTTCAGGAGGAATTTATAGCCCTTGCACGATTTTTAGCTATAAATCAAAATGTAGATGCCATAATTTTACTCCCAGAAAGATTAGGTCAATTGGAGAAAAAAAAAATACAATTTAAAGTGAAGTGAAATTATTTATTATTAATAAGCTCATGCACCTCTGAAGAATCCTCTTTCTAAGTCTTTCTTCAGACAGTAGGTAATTTATTTTTAACTGGCATAATGATAATATTCACTATGTCTACATGAAAATGTCATACAATAGAAATTTAGTTAATACTCAATAGTTTATTATGAGAATAAAAAAAGACCCCTTTCCCACAATCCCACACCATCCATAATCAGCCACTCCACACCATCACTCCTTCATCCCTTCTTCCTTTTGCTCATCGGTACAACTTGGGTTTCACCTCTCCTATGACATCACTGACATTTAGGTTTGAGTTTTAGACATGTAGGCACAATCTACTGTACCGTACACTCCCAGAGCATCCCCGTAGTGGGAGGGGGCGCAGTGAGTGGCTAAGAGCATGCACTCTGGCTTCAGACTACCTGGGTTCAAATCCTAGCTCTGTCATTCACCAGGAGGTTGACCTTGAGCAAGTTACTCAATGCCTGTGTGTTTCAGTTTCTTCATCTCTAAAATAAGAATAATAATAGTATCTACCTCAAAAGATTGTGGTGAATGTATCTCAATCAGTTGATTCTTGCAAAATACTTACAACAGTGCCTTGAACAGGACACACTCAATAGATATTGGGTTTTATTATAATGTTGGATACTAGTCGATGTTCGACAGATATTAAATGAAAGAACTGATGGATGGACAAATGACATAGAAATAAAGCATCTGATCAAAGAATAACAATATTCACTATACTCAACAGAGCTTGGTCATCTTTTTCTTTACTTCAAACCTGCAGTAAATTACTGGACTACTTCTATAACCTCTCTTTGACCTTTTTGAAACAGTAATTTTAATATTTTCTTCTTCAAACGGACATGGAAATTAATCCCATAATATTTTTCACTGAAGCATTTCAAGATCGTGTTTTACAAGTATAAACTATTATTTTTAGATATCCTAATTTTATCTAGTATTTCCCAGAAGGAGTGTGAAGGCTGCTTTTGAAGGAATCCTCAAAGAGCTTAATATTATAGTCTTTGTCCAAATTAGCAGATTGGAAGCATCATATGTGCTAATTGTCTGATAATATAGACATCTCTTGCTCAAATCTGGCATCATCTAAAGCATCGACTGAAACAGATGGGGGTCCCTATCTAGGGACTATGGTGAAAAGAACAAGATTGTCCCAGTGCCTTTTATTGTCCTGCCACCTATTGAAAAAACTCCAACTATAACAAGCATAGGTTTCCTTAACTATGCAGAAGTGTCAAATTGATACCCATTCAAATTGAGAGTGATTCCTTCTCTAAGTCCAAAGTCTTTGAAAGAGATAAATCCAGAGGTTGCAGGGGATGCTTAGTGCCCAACCCAGGACAATAAAAATGTATGTCAGCCACTGATTTATTAAGTAATTTCTGCAAAAGCTGAACCTCGGAAATGCATCCAAGTGCTGAGTTATTAGAGGAGAACTTCCTGGGCTGAACACAAAGCAGAACAGCAGTGTTTAATTTACACCTTGCTACACTGAAGAAAGGGGGGAAAACGGCTAGGAGAAAACCTACCATCCCACTGAGCTAGTTGGATCAGTTGGGATTTGTGGAAAGCACTCATTTGAAGCGTGTTTGTTTTATTTTATGAATTTACGCCATTAGCCACACTTTCTGCTGCGGACACTGAGGGAGCTGCTGGAGTTCTGTCTCTTGGCCTCCAGGAGGCAGAAGGGACAAGCACATTTTACACCCAGTGACCTTTTCCTCCATCGGAAGGTGGCCGTCACTCTAGGCCTTGATCAGAACCCCAAGCCTTTGAAAAACGATGATCAATTATTCCAAACGACAGTTTCCTGCAAAGTCTTTTAAAACCGAAAAGATCTTTAGAGATCACACAGTGACAGCTTCCTGGTTTTGTAGAGAAGGGAGTGGAGACTCAGAAAAGCTACCAGCCTTGGCCAGCATCACACCGCTGGGCCCCCGTCAAGTCTGGACTGGATTCCAGCGCCCAGACACAGGACAGCGAGCAGCCTTTCCCTGCTCCAGTTAATGCCTTCTTCGATTAGGTCGGCTCATGCCTTTTATTACTGCACTTACTTGAAAACCTAATTTATTAACCGAAAACAATTTAGGACATTAGGAAGTCTATTACTCCACAAAGCGGTGATGTGCTGGGCATTGATGCTTATAATAAGATATGCGCAAAAAGTCGAAAAT
>NW_011888852.1:2131760-2135908 GCF_000151845.1 Pteropus vampyrus | reverse complement strand
AAAGAGTAACCTTTTCTTTGAATTTGGGAAACTTAACCCATTAGGGCTATTTAGAAACTTACAAATTCTTCGATGGGACAAACTCCCAACAAATAGTGAGTAAAAATGCATAATTTAATGGTATTGCTGTATAACGTACCACAAAAGAAAACCTTGAGTCGGATCAATTTTAACTTAAGTTCATACCTTTCAGATGCGAGGTCCAGTTTTTCCAAATAGTTTGCTTCCTGGTGCTTAGAAGCCAGGAGATCAGGTTACTCCGCAGGGTGTGGTACCTCAGAGAACGAACGGTGCCCTTTGGGCAAGTGAGAAGGCAGCGTTTATCCGGCCTGACTTCAGAGGCCTAAATATCTGGACTAATGCCGGTGTCTGAAAGTCTGCTAGTAGTAAAATATTCATGCAGGTCCTCTTAAAACAAACTAAGCGAACAATTAAAAACTTGCTTTACTTAGTGTATAAGTAATATGTATTCATTTTAGAGTAATCATAAGGTAATGTAAGATAATGATAAACATAAAGAGAAAAAGTAATAACTCATACTGCTATCACCTACACATTTTAAATACCATTACCAAGTCTCACATATATTTTTTTTCCTAAAAAGAAAATGTAGGACACATAGGTTTAACAACCTGGCTTTTCTTATTTCATTCCCAATACAGAAATACTCATGTTAAATATCTGTATAATAGTCCTTTGCAAAAATGTATGCTTTTATGTTTTAAACAAATCCCCTAATGATGGACATTTAGTTTAGTTTCAATTTTCTAATAACATTAAGCATGCTGCATTCAATTTCTTTATAGGTAAGTGTTAGAACAAATCCATGATTTACTGTAGTCCTTAGGATAAATTTTAGAATTCCTAGTTTAAGAAATGCTATGTGTTAAAGCTTCCGATGTTATTTCTAAACTGCTTTGTAAACAAGAGATACTAGATTAAAACCCCACTAACTGCCGATGCTGCATATTATCATTTTGCTTAATCTTTGGTGATTGGACCGCGAGAACTCAGCAGAGGTCAGCAGAGGTCACCATTGTATTCTAGGTCCTCCTATTAAATGCAATCATTCAGCGCGAACAGGTGTCTTAGAGCGAGCGCTCATCGTGCACCAGTGTTGGAGACGAAGGCAGGTATGAAGTGGTCCCCTAATCTCAAGAAGCTTGAGTCGAGATGGGACAGCTAAAAAGCCGCCAGCCTCCAAAGAAGGAAGAAGTGGGGGTTGGAAGAGAAGCTGTTTGAAAGAGGGTGGGTGGAGGCAAAATGTGTGGTGAGCGAGTCTGCCTACATCAGCCCCAGGGCTGAGTTTATTCCCATCCATGCCTTGGCCCCCTAAAGCTCATTATTACCTGACTCTGCTGAGTGGGCTGGCAGTGGGGGTGGTTAAATTTGTAATAAATGGTTGCTGTCTGCATAAAGGAACAACAGAACAGTGATTTTCCTTTGCTAATGGTCAGTGCCCACTGTCCTTCATGTGAAATAGTTAACAGTGGGCTCTCTCCCATCACGTTTTGAAACTCTCCTCCGTGGAGGCCACTGACCTGCAGTTACACAAGAGTACCTCGTTTTCGGTCACACTGGGTCGCTGTGTTCCTGCAGATGTGTGGCTCATCGTAATCCTTTATTCTGTGCTTATGGCTTCTTTTTTTTTTTACAAGATTAAAAATGCATGCGTAGCACACATCACCAGTCCCCAGCGTACTGAAATGTGTGTGTTTGTGCAGCTGCTGACTCCTAAGATAACCTCTTGGGAGGAAGACAAAAGTTCTGAATGTACCTTTTTGTAAATTAGTAAATAGTAGAGCCTGGGTTAAAAGAAAAAAAATAAATAAAGGTTTTAATTCAACAGCCTTGCCAACAGGGGCAGTGGCTGTACACACACTGGCCAATGAAAAGTTCCTGTTTCCATCATCCTCTTGGAACCAACGACTGGTATTTGGAATATAAGAGGTATTTATTTCGTCTTTAAAGAAAACTGGAACTTTGCAGGATTGCAAAACTTTGCCCTCGTTGTTTGTTTGGTATTTGGGGTTTATGAGTAGGAAAATCTGGAAATAATCCACTTTTAGGAAGTCTTTCCAACTGGAGGTCATAGCATTGTGCTACCCTGTGGGACTTGCCTGCTCGACACAGCTGCGCAGCCCCCGCCCCCACTTCCTGCCCGGTGTCCCCCTGGAGGTGCTCAGGCTTCGCCCCACTTCCTCTGCCTCTCACTAAGCAGCTCGGGAACCACCGTTTAATTGTTTCCATTGACTGACCCAACGCTCCTTTGAGGTAGATCTAGATGAAAAAGCTGTAGCAACAAGAATCGGTGACTTGTCCAAGGTCCCCATCTTTTCTGACAGGCCCCAGGCCATTGTGCTCCCTTTTTATGTGAGAAAAAGCTTCTCTCGGGAACAGTCAAGAATAGGTGGCAGGAGGACTCTCACTTGGCAATGAACTCTGCAGCAGGATGGAAACGTCCACCTCGTGGGTGGGTGGGAGGGACCCTGTGAGCGTGCCCTCTGCTGAGCTGTCCCCAACTTGTCACCACAGCTCCAGGTTTCTCTATCAGTTCTTTCAATGACCTTCCAGTTACAGGTTAGTTTTTCATAGTTTACAAAGTTTAAGGTGCGAGGGGAAGCCTCTTGGTTAGGAAAGATCAAGTCCATTGTCATTCAAAACACACACTTGTTGCTAGAGATGGGAGCAGTCCGCGAAAAGTCTCTCCTCTTTAACAACATACTGTTTCACAATGAACTCCTGAATTTTCTGTGTGGCTGTTTTTGACCCTAACTTAGTTTGTCATTTCTTAATTTACCCATTTGGCAAGCCTTTAAGGAGCAGCTACTCTCCAGGACACTAAGTTTCCAACGAGGTAAAGGAAACAGCATCCCTGGCAACCCCTTTCCCTTTCCCTCCCGCTGGGAGCTCATAACTAACAGGCTCTCAAGCTTTCTTCTTCCTCGGCCAAGCCGTGCCAATCCCAGGACCTCCCCTGGGGGCGTGGTCCCGGCACACAGACTGATGAGATGATGGAGACCAAGTTTACTGTGGGTGTAGAAACTGCTCTGTTTGGGTCTGTGGGGCGTGTGGGGGAGAAGAGACAGGGATATGATGAGAGAGTTACTAAACCAAGTATTGGGGAGGCCCAGAGGCTATGAAGGGTTTCCAGCAGCCTTGGTCTGAAATCATAGAACGGGGTGCCTGTAGCATTTGTAGGGTGAAGCTTGAGTGATGCAGGAAAGCAGAGTTTGTTGAAAAGGCTCAGACCTAGGTTTCTCATTTGGCGCCTGCAGCATGATTGACAGCCACTGTCACTTCTCACATGTTTACCTGCAAGAGGCTTTTAGCCAATTGGCCTGCCTCCACTCCTGTTCCCTAATAGTCTCTGCCACATGGCAGCCAAAGTAACCTAAAATGTGCCAATTCCTTCTCAATACTTCCCCTGTTTCTTTATCTTTCACATTTAGAATAAAATCTGAGCTTTAACTTGGACTCCAAGGTCCTGAGTTAGTCGGCCCTCAGCCGGCATCATATCTCCTACCATTCCCTTCTCTGTGTGCCCAGACACACCGGATCCTTGCTGCTTCAGGTAGCCCTCCCTCAGGTGTTTTCTTGGTCCATTTCTTCTCCCCATTGGATATTTCTTGTTAAAATTTAGGACTCTACTCAGATCTCGCCTCCTCAGAGAGGCACTCTCTGACCACTGACGTCTAAAATAGCATCACCATCCCTCTTTACCCTCTTCCCCTGCTTCATTCTATGTTTCATAGAACTTACCCCTACCTGCCGTTCCATTCTTTACCCATGTGTTGTTTGTCACACTCACTAGAATGTGAGCAACATGAGGGCAGGCGTCTCACCTCGATCACTGTTCTATCTTCAAGGCCCACGTAATGTCTACAGGTAACAGGAGATCAACAAACACATCACGAACGACTAAATGTATTAATGTGGAAATGCTGTCACGCTATATTAAAACATTAGTATGTTGAGAGGTTTGGATTCCTGTGTGTGATCAATCACAGAACAACTCACTCGGTGCAGACACCTTGCTAATCCTGAGCCTGGTTTCACTTTACCTCTGACTAACCAGACAATCTAGGGACGCTCCATTCTGTGACTGGAAGGAAATGGGTTAGGCATTTAATAATGTAAAATAGTAG
>NW_011888852.1:2122171-2130950 GCF_000151845.1 Pteropus vampyrus | reverse complement strand
GGTAGATTGGAACATGGCAAAACTGGAAGGAGGGAGACGAATTAGGGTGCTATCGAGGTAATCGAGACAAGACATCGTGGCATATTGGGATAGAGAAGTGATAGCAGAGATGGAGAACAGTAAGTGAATCCTAAAATTAATTAGGAGGTAAAGTAGATGGTTCTGGTGACTATATATGGGAGAACAGAGACGAAGGAAGCATCAAGAATAATTCCTATCTGTTATAAATTAAATTGCATCTCTTCAAAATTCATACGTTCGAGTTCTAACTCACAGTACCTCGGCATGTGACCTTATTAGAAAATAGGGTTGCAGATGTAATTAGTTAAATCGAGTTAGATTATGCTGAAGTAGGGTAGGCCCTTAGTCCAATGTGACCAGTGTCCTTAAAAGGAGAAATGTGGACACAGACGTGCACACAGGAGAATGCCAGGTGAAGATGGAAGCAGAGATTGGAGCAATGAATCTAAAAGCCAACGAATGTCAAAGCGTTTCTAGAAAATCACTAGAAGCCAGGAGAGAAGCATGGAATGGATTCTCACCATCCCCAGAAGAAAGCAACTCTGCTAAGACCTTGATCCTGGGCTTTCAGCCTCCAGAACCATGAGACAATACATTTCTGCTGTTTAAGCCACTCAGTTTGTGGTATGTTCCTACAGCAGCCCTAGGGAACTAATACATCGTCATTGTTCCAAATCATATCCCTCAGTGGGTCCCCACTGAAGGACAGCAAGCAGGTGTGGAGATGCTGTTCTTTACCTCCTTCACCAAAACCATCTCTCCGTACCAGAGACCCTTCAAAAGGCAGACTGAGAACTCCAAGGCATAGACTAGAGAATAACTCATCTACCCACTCATCCTTTCCTCTAGAAATACTCATCCAACCAGTATTTCTTTGGATCCTACCCTGTTTCAAGTGCTGGATGAGACTTGAAGACTTATCCATATACATATTGAAAGAAAGCACTTGTTTGGGGGTGGTCAGGAAAATGAGGGCCAAAATCTTGGACTCCGTTGAACAATGAGAAAGTTTGGCTGACCTTCAAAAAACATTCCTAATAAGAAAGGCTACCATTCTGCCAAGAGCTTCCCAGAGGAAGTGGTAATAATCTCCTAGGCTGAGTCATAGGAAATTTTGCTGGGCGGGACCTTCAATAACACATTTTGGGGAACGATCTTAAATGATAAAGGCGAGTAGGCAGCATTACTTCATTGTTTCCATCTCTATTTTCTATAAAC
Source organism: Pteropus vampyrus (assembly GCF_000151845.1). Taxonomy (NCBI): domain Eukaryota; kingdom Metazoa; phylum Chordata; class Mammalia; order Chiroptera; family Pteropodidae; genus Pteropus; species Pteropus vampyrus. The sequence continues at coordinate 2,129,711 of NW_011888852.1, read as the reverse complement.
GCTCCTCCTGGAGACTTTCACAGTGTGGGTGGCCAAACTGTAATCACTGAAAGATACAGTGGAAGATGAATCAAAATGTCACGATTATTCTTTTCACTCCTATGCCTGACTTTTATTTGTAAGCCTTATCCTCTGGACTCCTTAGCATTTTCAGTTAATAGTTCTGTTTTCCAATGTCTTCTTTTATTGTCTTTGTACTTAAATTTGAGGCGGGGCGGGGGGCGGTTAATTAAGACATGGAAGCTACAGACAGTCCGAGTTCACGCATCTATTGAGGGAGCCATTAAAGTGATCTTCCAGGAGCAAATAAACCACCAAGAGAATTTGCCCAATTCCCAGGCCTTTAATGACGTTTTAGTTAAATATCACTTCGTTAACAAGAAATGAGCAACAAGATCATCTTCAAATGTTTCCTTTTGACATGCTTACATTTTGGGTTTAAAGAACCGAGTTTTAGTTTCCTGGCAACTTCTAAATTGCTTCCTAATCTATTTCTGCATTTTCAGATGTCTTGCTTCAGAGGGAGGGGGGCAATCCTTCTGGTTACTGATTAGCCCAAAGCGAAAGTAAGAAAGCTTGGGACAAGGTGACCCCACCAAATGGTCACTGATGCCTGACCAAGCGGAAACAATCTGGTCCTCAGGGAGTGTGAAGGCTGGTTCTCGCCAGAGAGAACCGGATGCTTACACAACCTAAGGATGGCTTTGTTTCTCCCTCGGCCAGCATGGAGGCTCGGGGCTCCTAGGACATATGGGTCAGGTGTGACACCTCCAAAAAGGCCACAGACTGCGGTTTTCAGATTAAATGGCCATTTCTGCCTAGAATGCCACCAGGGCTTGGTTTAAGGGTCTCACATCTGTTAGCACAGTGTGAAGAAGGGTTCAGGCAAGGAATCACTCCTCAGGTAACCTTCTTTTTTCTAGAAAGTCGTTTCACAATCCATTGTCCTTTTTGTGACTCTCTCGGCCAATCCTAACTCTTCTGTTCTTTAAAATGCTAAGCGTGTCAGTCAAATGTCCAGCCAAGAAAGTCCTTTTCATCCCTTTTCTGCTCCTTAATCCGGGGATTCATCAGGGAGAGAGGGTGGAGGGGCCACAGGAAGCACTGTCCTTCTCAAGCACAGCGAATGAGGGGAGAGGAAGTGTTGAGCACACAGTTTTATTGACTTTGTTTTAAGAATTCACAAGGTAGCAGCGGCAAGTCATTTCTAAATGGGAGAAATAGAAAGTGCTTCATTGCTGCTCACGGCTGTGGGTTCTGAGGTATGACGAACCTTCCATTCCCCAATTCACCTCTCCCAAGCACAGCCAGTAAAGGGGTCACACACTCGTCTCTGGACTCTCATCAGCTGGGGTGCGGTGGGGGGGGGGCAGAGATCCCGGAAGCATGTGTCCAGTGACACGGGTGAAGCTGTGCATTAGTTTCCTATTGCTGTTATGACAAATCTTCACAAACATAGAGGCCTAATACGATACACATTTATTATCTCACAGTTCTGTGGGTCCGAAATCCAGGTTGGTTCATCTTATTTCTCTGGTTAGAGTCTCCCAAAGCTGAAATCAAAGTGTCAGTCATCTGGGCTTCTATTGGGAGGCTTGGCTCTGGGGGAAAATCTGCTTCCGCACTCATTCGGGCTGCCGGCAGAATTCAGTTCCTTATGGCTGTAGGACTGAGGTCCCTGTTTCCTTGCTGGCTGTTGGCTGGGGTCAGTCTTTGCGTCTCAAGGCTGCCCTCATTTTTCGGTCCACTTCCTCTAGCTACAAAATCATCAACGGCAGGCCAAGTCCTTCTTATGCTTTGAATCTCTCTGCCCTCCCTTTCTACGTCGTGTTTCTTGCTGTCCTGTCACATCTCTTTAATGAAATGTTCCACTTCCTCTCATCGCTGTAGAGGTTCATGTGATTACACTGGGTCTACCAGGAAAATTTCCCACTTTGAAGGTCAGCTGATTAGTAACCTGACTTCCTTCTGCCATGCGCCTTCAAGATTAGTGTTTGATGGAATAACCAGGGGATAGGGACCTTGTGGGGACGGCTTTAGAATTCTGCTACCACAAGGAACATAATGAGGACATGGTTTCAGGCCTTCTGTGTATAGCAAGATGTCAAACCACTTCCTGCTGTCCTAGTCTCAACGAAGGCCGTAAAGATGGAGAACAAAAAAGTAGGTGCCAAAGATGAGTCTTCCCCTGCTTGGTGGCCAAGGGAAGAGCCACAACCACATAAGGAAGAGTTGGCACTTCCAGACTTTGATGAAGCAAGGAAAAACATCTTGAATTTTCGGGAGTGAACCTTGGGAGAGAGCCAGTTTGGGGTCCTTTTAAAAGGGACTCTGCTGAAGTATATCTTTTAAAAGAGAAGACATGGCCCAGCAGAGGAAGCAGGTGAGTGAGCGGAGAGGTATCAGCAACCAACTGGAAGAGGGCCCTGTAGGAGACAGAGCCCCGGAAATGGGGGAGAGGGTATTCAGAAAGCCCACAAGCAGTCCACAAAGAAAGAATCAGCATTTGGAATCAGCCATATACACAGAGCATCAACACCAGATCACAAGCATATCAGCCAAACTAGTCCATTCTATGTCTCATCTACCTCACTGTTTAACTCTACCGATCCTGGAGAGGTAGAGAAAGAGGAGATGGCCTGGGCCAACATGAGCTGGAGGAAGGGGGATCTTTTACATTGGAAGAGAGTTTGTAATTTTATCATTATTACACTGAATTGGCCTAGACTGGAAAACCTATGGTCATTTCCTAAGATTTCATCTAGGGGTAAGTAGAGAACTATTTGAACAAGAAGTTTAAAAGAGTATACTGATAAAGAATAAAATTGGCTCGTATCTTCTTAAACCAAGCTTGTTCAATAAAGTATTGCATGTTATATGTATCACTAATTACTGACATCACTTATATGTCACAATCATATTTTAACTGTGATGAAATCATCTCTCAGCTTTCTCTTTGCCTATTCAAATAATATCGGTTTCTTTAACTGAGTGTTTTAGTCATCTTTGAGCATCTCCTTTAAAATCATCTCTCTATGGCTTCCATCAAGAGCCAGGATAATTCCACATATCTTGGCTCCAGTTTTCAAATCTATATTCTAAGGCAGGCTGACCCAAATGACACCTACAGTTATTTGCAGTTCAACAGTTATAAAACAAATTGTAGTTTTCTCGAAGGTCTCTTTGCCTTAGTGAACAGGTTAGCTGTCCAGTTAGGTTTGAACCCGATAAGCCCACTGACGGCTTTCTACCCATCACAGAACACTTGGTTCCACGTAGAGACGACTCAGGAAGTCATCTGTACACTTCATCTCTCATGGGCATCTGTGGTCACCTCCTCCCGAGACCCATCTTCGCTTCACCGTTGGCCATGCTCCAGTCCTACTTTCTTCATATCTGCCAAGAAGCTCAGCTTTCACTTTGGGACCCCCATCCGCACCCCTCTCACTCCATCCCCAATGCTAGAGGCCTCTTTTAGGGACGATGGCAGTGCAGTTTTGACAGAGACACTCTAACATTACTGGATATCCCAGAAGAATAAACTCTGGGGGAAAGAACACTGGCATCAAATTGAACCTCGATTTATACATCACAGCAATCTTTGATGGCTATAAACCTGACGTATGAATAGAATATTTTATAGCCTGTCACTACATTTAAAGTGCTTTTTAATAGACTATGTGATTTAGAAATATAAAAGTGCATTTTAATCGCTCACAAATGAGTTTTTAAAGTATTTAGAGTAACAGGAATATAAAATGCGAGTGATTAGATATGTTATGCTGCTAAAACTAATAATTTAAATGACAATAACTATATAAAGAATAATAAGACAAAATACCACAAACTGTGGATGAAGCCTGTTTTATTACTTTAAAGTTATATGTTGCAAAGGCACATTGCCACCTTTTATGTTCAATAGTATCGTTACGGACGGCATGGAATCATGCGGTTGTGTGTGACAGAGAAGATCTGGGATCTACAACCACCTTTTTCACTTCTTCATACACATGATCACCCATTATCATGCAAGGCATTTATAGTTCTGATTTTACTCAGCGTAAACCATGCTTTGTCTGGTTTCTTCATTGTCTTACCAGCACCCTGTGTCTATCTGCTTCCGTTTCATCTGAGCAGAGAAAGAGTTTGGGGTCAGCATTTAGGGGACCTTTCGCAGCATTTTTTATCTTGCTCTTGCCCTATCTCAGGACATCAAAGTGCCCTACTGCAAGTCCTTGTCTCAAGTTCAAAATGAGTGAACCAGTGAAATTGCAAGATCATGAGCCTTCGTTGCATCCTGGCTATTGGCTGTTGATAACATCCAATACTAGACTGCTAGAATAATGTCAAAATCCAGTGGAATTATGTCATGTTACAAGCAAGACTGAGACAACAATTTTCCTTTTTTTTTTTTTTCAATTATTTGTTATTATTTATGCCTACAGCACCTGGTCTTCCTAGACAGTCTCCCATCCAAGCACTAACCAGGCCCGACCCTGCTTAGCTTCTGAGATCAGACATCAGGCTTGTTCAGGGTGGCATGGTCATAGACCATGGGCTGTGGCTCCACTGGGGCACGAATCCAGGACCTTCTGTGTGTAAAGCAGACATGCTAACCGCTACACTATGGAACCACATCCGACAACAATTTTCACAAATGCCTCGAAAGAAGATTATAGGGAGCTGTGAAAATGTTTGACACGGAGACTCCTCTTAGTCTAGGACCTTCAGGAAGCTTCCTTGAGGAAGGGACATCTAATCTGACACCTGGGAGATGAATAAATTATCCAGTATGGAGGAGAAGAATATTCTAATCTCCTAAGCAAGAAGGAACATGTCATGTTTGAGGATTCCAGAGATTAGCAGGGCTGAAGAGAGGAGGGGGAGAGGGTTGAGCTAGAACAAGAGAGGTTCAGATGTTGCAGGGTGATAATTAGGGGCAATCGTGGATCAATTGATGATCAGTTGTATAGGGAGAGTGAGGAAGAGGAGGAGTTTTCTACTTACACACCTAGAAGGACGGTCATGAGGGGAAAGCTGAGTTGCTGGGGGTGGAAGGAAGAGATGAATTTGGGTTTACTGAGGTTGGAGGACCTGTTAAATAGACAAGTATCTATGTGTAGCAAACCACTAGCTTTGGGCTCAGAAGAAAGATCTGAACCGGGATTATAAATTTTATAGTAATAAAAGATGTGATATGAAGCCATCAGAGTAGATGAGTTTACAAAAAGGGGGGCCTCTGACACAGAGCACTGAACGATATAAGTTCCCTTCTCTTTGGTCCTGTGCCTCGTTCTTTTACCCTGATATAATGGTTTTGATTCATTTCCTTCTCTTGTTTCTCTTTCTTCCTCTCCTTACCCTAAAGTAACTCAAACACTTTGTCAAAGAGGAAGTTCTACTTCTATACTTCCGATGAAGCACTCTGTGTCACACGATTCACCCCTCAGAATAGTCAGTGACCTAGGCTTCTACTCTGCTATTCTAACTGGGCAAATGTATCGATACCCAACTCATTCACACCAATACATGTCGACCAGTACTTACTGAGTGTCGCTTGCATCCCATGCTAGAAATGCTGCAAGACATCGTACGAGCATACGATGCTATCTCTTTCCTCAAGAAGTCTTTTGCGAGGAGGCAACATATTATGCATAATATTCCTGTTGCTACTTTTCCTGCTGCTTCTGCCGGTGGCTTCCATTTCTCAAGCACCTTAGATATACTGCGCTAGGCAGCTGGCTTATCTCTCCATATGAAAGCTTTATTTTGTGCAAGGTATCATTATGATTGTTCAATTTTACAAATGAGGAAAACCATACTTCAAAGAGGTTAAGCAAACTGCTAAGAATGACACAGCTTATCAGTGTCCAAACTGGGGTGTGAATCCTGATCTGCCTGACACCACAGCCCACGATCTTTCCGTGTCTCGGTGGAACACAAAATGAATAAAAGACCATATCGGTATTTCACAATTAAAATAAATTAATGTGCTACTCGTACATATGGTTTAAAAATTTTAACTATAAAACAAAACAAAATCAGTTTCTAAAAGGGTAAAATTGACTCAACGTGTCAGAATAAATGGGACACTATGAATGGAAGAAGTCAAGGTGTGTTAGTTACTGAGCAGACAGTCGTGCCAGGGATGCTCAGGAAGGAGTGAGGACACCTGCTGCGAACCAAAGGCACGGTGAAGGCCACACGAAGGGGCGGGGCTCGATGGTCTGGAAGAATATTTTATGCAAGTGACTGTTTACAACAAGCAATGCAGCCTTACAACTGCTTAAGCTAGAAATGTTGCCCTAGGAATTAGATGCGCAGATTTCCAGGGTCTTTTGTCACCTCAGCCTTAACTAAAGCAAATTTTCACTTAAATGCTTCAACGTCAAGTTGGGTGGCATCAGCCTGCTGCATTCCAATAGCTCCAAGCTTCCCCGATGCTACCTCTCAGCTATATAAGCACGAATAGGTGCTCAGGGCTCAAAATTAGAGCTCACCTAGCTTTACCAGTAACATATTATTTGTTTTTAGTTCTTGCGTCTAGCACTGGAATAGCACAGCCTTTAGCATGATTTCAAGTGTCCATTTAGAGCCCTGCTGAGTGTGCTTGACTTTCATCACTGCTGCAACTGTGTTCTCTCCCGCGAATCGAGTTGATTAATAACGAGATTGCCTCCCGCCGGCATCACACATTTCGTCTAGAAAAGATCCAGCTTTCTTTTGCTGGAGTGATGGGCTGTGTCGACAGCAGGAGCAGAAAGAGAGGTCAAAGTTAGCATTTGAGTTTGGGCTGTGCAGAGGGAAATATGAGGAATGAAATCCGTCCTATAAAACGGTTCTGCCAGCTCCTGGCACAGGGCTGACTTCGAGGGTGGGGCTGCGATCACACTTTCCCTGTCCAGCCTCACAGGCACCATGTTATGGGCGAGCCTCCTGGAAACTGCTGATATTGTTAGTGGGTGTGGTTCTAGGCACTTTTCCCGCCTTTCTTCTGAAAACAAGCAGGCTATTCTTCTACGCGAGAATTTTTCGATCCGTACTCCACGGAAGGTAGCCATGGATCTGTGGCCTGTTTCAGAAGTGGAGTTCAGGCTATGGGAGTTTTTGTAAAGGATTTTTTTTTGCTCCACAATTTACCCTGAGAGTAAGGATGCTCTGTTAATATTTTCTCCTAACGTCCACGTCACCATGTCCTGCGACACTGATGCCTACCTCAGAGCACTGCAGGAGTGTGAGTTAAAAGTGGTTGCTATATATATCAACCATCATCCCTTCCTCCAACATAGGCTCCAAATTTACCACGTGGTCAAAATATTTAAATCTGAAATGTTTGATCTTTAGGAATTTTTTGGTTTGTTTGTTTGTTTGTCTGTTTTTGAAAATTGACCTTAGGTATGGAGAAAAGTACGTCATACCTTCTGGGCCACAAAAGAGGAGGCTGGCTTATCTCTAGCAAACTCCCCGATGATCCTGATGTCCTTAGAAACTATGCGAGCATTCCAAAGAATGTCGTAGATATTAATTCACTAGTCAAACT
>NW_011888852.1:2117678-2122121 GCF_000151845.1 Pteropus vampyrus | reverse complement strand
TTATGGGCGAGCCTCCTGGAAACTGCTGATATTGTTAGTGGGTGTGGTTCTAGGCACTTTTCCCGCCTTTCTTCTGAAAACAAGCAGGCTATTCTTCTACGCGAGAATTTTTCGATCCGTACTCCACGGAAGGTAGCCATGGATCTGTGGCCTGTTTCAGAAGTGGAGTTCAGGCTATGGGAGTTTTTGTAAAGGATTTTTTTTTGCTCCACAATTTACCCTGAGAGTAAGGATGCTCTGTTAACATTTTCTCCTAACGTCCACGTCACCATGTCCTGCGACACTGATGCCTACCTCAGAGCACTGCAGGAGTGTGAGTTAAAAGTGGTTGCTATATATATCAACCACATTTATCATCCCTTCCTCCAACATAGGCTCCAAATTTACCACGTGGTCAAAATATTTAAATCTGAAATGTTTGATCTTTAGGAATTTTTTGGTTTGTTTGTTTGTTTGTCTGTTTTTGAAAATTGACCTTAGGTATGGAGAAAAGTACGTCATACCTTCTGGGCCACAACAGAGGAGGCTGGCTTATCTCTAGCAAACTCCCCGATGATCCTGATGTCCTTAGAAACTATGCGAGCATTCCAAAGAATGTCGTAGATATTAATTCACTAGTCAAACTACGGAGAATTTAGGTCTCTGCTACCTTGGCCTCGATTTGTTTTCAGAGTTCTAGCCACTGGTTGAATCAAACAATTCATTAATACATTCGTTCATTCATCCCTTCTTAAGATTTCCTTTCTTATTTATGTTTTACTTGAATTAATTTAAAATCTGTTTAAACACACCGAACCACACTGACTGGGTCATGGAGGCATTGTGAATACGGAGAGATACCTGTATTTGGATTTTGTGGGGAGTACAAAGCAATTCTCTGCTGAGTAGGGAAAGCATTGGAATAAGATAAGATTTCAGTGAAAGTCTCATGGAAGGGAGAAGAAGGTTTGAGGCAACTGTGAAGTCCCCGTTTTGTCCCAAATGTGTGTCCTTTGGTGGGGCGTCACCCTGAATGCAGGGCTCAGGGAAGGGGCAGAACCTCTCTATGTGGTGGAACTGGTAGTTGTTAGAAAGAGAAGTCAAGTGATTGCAACTAGCAGAACACTGAATAGTCCTTGGGGGTTCTCGAGAGTGTCTTTGCTTGAACAAAAGAAGAGCATTCGTCAACTGATACTTGCCGAATGCCCAAGTTCATGATTAACACTTTAAAGACATTGCAAATGTCTTTAAAATAGTGATGTGCCCATCATAACCACAAATACACTGTTTTTGTAAATCAGATTATAATCAGTTGGAATATACCATATAAAAAATGTTATCCAAAAAATAGAAATATCGCCCAAGCAAATATGTCATTTGTGTGATCTTTTCACCAGAAAGGACATGGCCAATGGAGGAAGACTTTTTTCTTATGACTCACAGAGTCTTTATTCAAAGTTACGATCTCGGCACAATAAATGTTTACTCTAAAGACTGAATCAAAAAGAGTAAACAAACTTAGAAGACAAAACCTACCTTTTACCACTAAACCTTCTGCAAGGCTTTCTGGGTGATTTTCTGCATGGCCCAGAGCAGCTCTGAAGTTTGCTGCTTCTTAATCCTGCAAGTTTTCATCCAATCATCATGCGTAGGTTGTAAGGCCTCAGACTCAATTTTCCACATGAGTTCATGGGCAAAGAATTGCTAACTTGTTATACTAATCTTGACATTTCGAATTGAAAATTGAAAACAATTTTCCTTAATTAATCATGTTGTTTCTGGTGAAAAGATCAGACATGAGTAGCATGTTTGGTTGGGCAATATTTCTATTTTGGTGTCTTTTAAGTATAGTCCTTTAGGTGCAAGTTGTTATTCATATATTAATCTCTCAGCTTGTCCCATAGAGAAATTAAATATAAATAAATAAAACTCTACATCTCTACTTGGGAAATAAAGATTTCGCTCATAATACAACTATTTTATTCATATTATCCATGTTAGAACTACTATGAGAGAGGTTTTGTGAAAAAAGCCCTTTTCTCCCTTTAATAGGCAAATACATTATTGAAAAGCTATGTCTCCAAATAAGGGAGAACCTTTAGAGAAAGTGTTAAATCATCAATAACATTAAATGTGCATTTACCTTCAAGTATCTTGAAATTAAAATGGACTGTACCGTTTCCTTTTAAGATATTTACTAAAAGCATTGTGCTTGCCTAGGCCTTTATTAAATATATTTATTTCTGCTTTTCCCTTTCCCAACCACCTTTTAGAATACACACACTCGCACACAGTATATTTTTATATCTAAAGTATATATTAGATTATATAGATTTAATATAATAATTATATAGATCGATTTCGTAGGAGAAAATTGTAGGCTGGTGGTGAATAGAAGAGTTTCTCATGGAGCCAGGAGCCAGTATGCCCTTCGACAGTGAAAACAGAGGCCTACTTGCCACATGCCGGGCCTCTGCTCCTCCTCACTCAAGCTTTTGTCCTGCTAGAGATACATTCTCCCAGGAACGCAACACAAGGTGGTGCTGTTGCATTTGTGCTAAAGTAGCCGTAACCCCAGCCTTTTAGGCTATCTGCAGATTCGATCTCAAAGTATAAAGAGCCAAAGGCACAGAGGGACAGGTTTTTGCATATGGAAGTGTTTTGCATATGTCAGTGTTCAAAGAAGAAAAGCTAAGTGGAAAGAAGGAGCAGGAAGGTCTATTTCTTCCATTTGCGAAGCTTCTGGAGAAACCATCTTACAAAACGAAGTGAAGGAGTGCAGAAGAGTTCCTTTCGTAACGAAACTGCAGACAGAATATGAGGTTTGGAAGAGATGTTACGATGAGATCTGATGCATTTCCCTGTTTTCAGACAGGATTTCGTTTATTACTTTATCAGCCAGTTAAGCTTTGCTCTTGGTTGCACTGTGTCCTAGGGAAGGAAACGTGGCAAATTCACAATCTCTAGTGTCAGTGGATTGTCCCTCCTCCCCCTCAGAGTTCACACGCATTGGGGACAGAAGCAAGTTCGTCAGCAGCAGCCCAGTGACAAGCATAACAGGGCCAGAAGTCAGAGAGCTTGACCTCCCCTCCCTCCCCCGACCCTGGACAAGGCAGGCGTCAGTTCCACGGGTCCAAAGTGAACAGGCTGCACTCGCATCCGTGGTTTCCACAAATAGCGGGATCACAGAATCACCGAGGAACGCAGATTCCAAGATCACACCCACAAAATGACTCAGAATATTCAGGGCAGGGCCTCGAACCTGCACACACACACACAGAGGACTGGATGTTTTTTCCCCTTGGAAAACTCTTTTCCTGTCTGAAGACAAGGAAACTAGCTATTCTCCCTTATTTTTTCACAGGCAGGCAGCCAAGCGCGGGTCTAATGACTCCTGAGTAGGTACCAACTGATTAAATAAGTATTAAAACCCATCCGGCTTTAAAACAAAAGCCCTTGAAAAATAAAAGTAAATTATCCCAGGTTCAAAGTGGTTCCCTCTTGAATTGCATTCCCAGCCCTTTGAACAATATGTCGTGTATAGATCTAAAATCAAATGTTTTCTAAATTTTTCATACCTGTGAAATTGGGAGGTCCAGAACCATTACTACACTAGAGGAAAAAAAATCTAATAATAGTGTATGTGTTTAGTCTGCTTCCTACATGATACTTTATTTTCCTATAATTATAACTATGAATTGTTGACAATTATAAAAATAGTATTTTGACCATTTCAGATTTTATTTTTAGAAAACAAGAAAGTTAAGAAGCTGGTCAAGTACCTGGACAATACATAAGTTTATAAGTCACACACATTCTGGCAAATTCAGCTGTATAGTGGTCACTCAGGGAAAGTCCTCTAGAAAAATATGGCTTTCTGACTCTTAGACTTTGTCTGGTTTAACAAAGCAACATGCAATAATAATACAATTCAGGTCGTTCACACCCCAAAAGCCTCATCTGAAAGAATCAGTTAATTGAAGCAACATTTGTTTACTCTAGCGTATAGTATCGAGGTAATTAATCCTGTTTTCCATTTTCCCTTGCTAATATTATATGACCTCAATGTTATTTTCTAAGTAAATCGGTTAAGAGACTTGGCTTGCATACGTAATTCTTGCAAATGGTTAAATTATCGCAGCACACAGAAGCCTTCACACTCCTCTCAAGCCATGGTCTTCATGTCACTTTCAAATATTTGGTTCTTATTACTCGCAGTTTAAAAGCCATTTACAGGTCTAATTAATTCCTTCCACAGCAATCTAAAGATTGTGTCCAACCCCATGGATTGAATACATAAAATGATGCCTGGGACCAAAATTAGCATCCAGTTAAATGTTAAGGTAAGTCAAGGTCAGAGCTAAGCTCCACTAAATGCCTTTTAGGTAATGTGTCCGTTAGACCTTTCAAACCACCTTTCAAAATTTCGCCCAGCTGCCACTGTTTGTTAGTCACAGATTTCCA
>NW_011888852.1:2114465-2116629 GCF_000151845.1 Pteropus vampyrus | reverse complement strand
GGTTATTATGTTTAATACCCTAAGCTGATGTTTTCTCTGGGTCTGCCCGTGAAATGGTCATGGGACTTGGTATATGAGACCCTGAGGCACATGTCAGTGCCACAACAGAGGGGTGACAGCAAAGTCCTCACACATCGATGTGCAATCTGCATGTTGCAATCTGCTACAGTTCATGTATGTCCTTTGTGCCCCACTCCCGCCCCGAAGAGGCTGGCATCCTACCCGCCCAGGACCTGTGATGAGGTTACCTCACACGGCAAAAGGCTTTTTGCAGATGTGGTCAGGTAAAGGAATCTGAGGTGAAGAGATGGTCCTGGATCATCTGGGTGGGCCTAGCGTAACCACCGGAGTCCTTAAAAATGAAGAGAGAAGGCAGGAGGTCACAGTGAAAGATGTGACATCTGAAGCAGAAGTCAGAGTGACATGAATGGAACCCAAATTTTGCCACCCTGAAGCTGCTGTTTTGGGACATTAATTTTAAGCTGTTTATTAAGAAACAAGACTCAGAAAGAACCTTTGACCCTCCCCCACTTCCTGTCCAAGAGATTCAGCCGGAAAAACCTGCTTTAGGAAGGAAGCTGGGCTTAGCCACCTTCATGATCTTGACCCAGCGTCAGTTGGCAAGACTCCAAGCTAGACGTCCCGTGTCCCCGGTTTCTGAGTTGCCCAGAAGAATCCGTCTGCCGTGTGTGTGTTCTGCTCTTACTTAACCACCTGTACGTCGCTCATTCTCACTTCTGAAATCTCAGACCCACCCCATCCCACTACTCCTTTGTCCAAAATGACATATATACCCAATGTGGCCTCACTGTCTTTGGAATTTTAATGCTCAGATGAATTCCCCATGCCCATGTATTAAAATGTTTGATTTTCTCCTGTTAATCTGTCTCTGTTCATGTGATTATTAGCCCAGCTAGTCTACGTGGGAGAGAAAGTATTAACTTTTTTTTTGAGCTCCACAGACGTAATTACCGGAAGGGAGCCATAAGCCAAGGAATGCGGGCAGCCCCTGGAAGCCGGAATAATGTCTGGAAGCTACAATAACCCAAGTTATTGCATATATTAATTTTCCACTGTTACTGTACCAAATTGCCACAGATGGAGCCACTTAAAACAACACACAGTTATTGTCTCACAGTTTGAAGGTCAGAAGTCCAAGAATAGCGTGGCTCCGTTGGACCCCAGTTTAGAATCTCACGAAGCCTAAATCAAGGCTTGTGTTGATTCCTGGAGGTTCTGGGAATGAATCTGCTTCAAGCTCTTTCAGGTGGTTGGCCAAATTCAGTTTCTTGTATGATCGAGGTCTTTATTTCTGTGCTGGCTGTCAGCCAGGAGCCAGGCTATGCTACTGGAGCCTGCCTGCATCCTTCTCATGCTTGCCATGTGGCCTGCTCCCAGCAGCGGCACGGAGAGGCCCTCACATTCAGAATCTCCTGACTTCCGCTTCCATCGGGAAACTCCTACTCCAGCCAGAGGAAGAGCTCTGCTCTGCTCTTAAGACTTAATGTGATGACACGGAACCACTGAGATAATCCAAGTTAAGCTCTCTATTTTAATGTCTAAAGTCCCTTTGCCATGTCAGGGAACACAGGCTCCAGAGATTCGAGAGTATAGGCACACCTCATTTCATTGTGCTTCGCTTTATTGCTATTCACAGATGTTGTATGTTTTACGAATTAAAGGTTTGTGGCAACCCTGCATCAAACAAGTCGCTCAGCACCATTTTTCCAATAGTATATGCTCGCTTCATGTCTCTGTGTGACATTTTGGTAATTCTCATAATATTCCAAATTTTTTTTTTTTTTTTTTATGCCTACAGCACCTGGTCTTCCTAGGTGGTCTCCCATGCAAGTACTAACCAGGCCCAACCCTGCTTAGCTTCCGAGATCAGACAGACATCAGGCTTATTCAGGCTGGCATGGCCGTAGACCATGGACCATGGTAGCTCCACTGGAACGTGAACCCAGGACCTTCTGCGTGTAAAGCAGACATGCTAACCGCTACACTATGGAACCACGTCCCAAACTTTTTCTTATTATTGCATTTTTTATGGTGATCTGGGATCGGTGATCTTTGATGTTACTATTGTAATTGCTTTGGGGCATCATGAATGGCTTTCGTAGAAGATGGCATATATTGTGTGTGTTCTGACTGCTCCACCAAC
>NW_011888852.1:2110637-2113175 GCF_000151845.1 Pteropus vampyrus | reverse complement strand
ATCTTTGATGTTACTATTGTAATTGCTTTGGGGCATCATGAATGGCTTTCGTAGAAGATGGCATATATTGTGTGTGTTCTGACTGCTCCACCAACAGGTCATTCCACTGTCTACCTCCATCTCTTCGGGCCTCCCTATTCCCTGGGATATAACAATATTTAAGTTAGTCTGATTAATAATTCTACAATGGCCTCTAGTGAAAATAAGAATCACATGTCTCTCACTTTAAATCAAAAGCTAAAAACAATTAAGCTTACTTAATTGAAGTTGAGATAAGCCAAAAGCTAGGCCTCTTGTGCCAAATAATTAGCCAAGCTATGAATGCAAAGGAAAAGTTCTCGAAGGGAATTCAATGTGCTACTCCAGTGAACACACGAATGATAAGAAAGAGCAACAGCCTGACTGCTGATATGAAGAAGGTTTTAGTGGTCTGGATAGAAGATCAAACCAGTCACAACATTCCTTAAGCCAAAGCCTGATCCAGAGCAAGGCCCTAATTCTCTTCAATTCTACGAAGGCTGAGAGGTGAGGAAGCTGTAGAAGGAAAGTTTGAAGCTGGCAGAGGTTGAGTTCATGAGGTTTAAGGAAAGAAACTGTCACCATAACAGAAAAGCAGAAGTGCTGATACAGAAGCTGTAGCCAGTTATCCAGAAGATCTAGCTAAGATGGTTAATTAAGGTGGCTGCACCAAACAACAGATTGTCAATGTAGACGCAACAGCCTCATATTGGAAGAAAATGCCTTCCAGGGTTTCATGGTTAGAGAGGAGAAATCAAAGCCTGGGCTTCAAAGCTTCAAAGGACAGGCTGACTCTCTTATTCGGGGCTAATGTGGCTGGTGACTTTAGGTTGAAGTCAGTGCTTATTTGTCATTCTGAAAATTCTAGGGCCTTTAAGAATTATGCTAAATCTACTCTGCCTGTATCTATAAATGAGACAAGAAAGCCTGGATGACAGCACAGCTGTTTACAACATGGTTTACTATTTTAAGCCCACTGTTAAGACTACTCAGTAAAAAATATTCCTTTCAAAATATTACTGCTCATTGACGATGCACCTGGTCACCAAAGAGCTGTGATGGAAATGGACAATGAGATTTAATGTCGTTGTCATGCCTGTTCACACATCTATTCTGTAGTCCCTGGATCAAGACGTAATTTCTACTTTCAATTCTTATTATATAAAAAATATATTGTGTAAGGCCATAGCTTCCATAGACAGTGATTCTTCTTACAGGTTTGGGAAAAGTAAATTGAAAACCTCCTAGAAAGGATTCACCATTCCAGATACCATTAAGAACATTCATGATTCATGAGACGAGGTGAGAATATCAACAGCAACAGGACTTTGGATGAAGCTGATTCCAACCCTTGTGGATGACTTTGAGGAATTTAAGAGTTCAGTGGAGGAAGTAACTTCAGATATGGTGGAAATAGTATGAGAACTAGAATTAGAAGTGGAGCCTGAAGATGTGACTGAATTGCTGCCATCTTGTGATAAAACTTTAATGGATAAGGAGTTGCTTCTTATGGATGAGCAAAGAAAGTAGTTTCTTGAGATGTAATTACTCCTGGTGAAGATACTGTGAAGGTTGTTGAAATGATAACAAAGGACTTATAATGTTACATAAACTTAGTTGATAAAGCAGCAACAGCATTTGAGAAGACCGACTCCAATTTTCAAAGAAGTTTTAGTGTAGATAAACTGCTATCAAACAGCATTGCATGCTACAGAGAAATCTGTTGGTGAAAGGAAGAGTCAATCAATGTGGCAAACTTCATTGCTGTCTTATTTTAAGAAATTGCTACAGCTACACTTCAACGACCACCACCCTGACTAATCGGCAGCCATCCTCCACCAGCAAAAAAATTACAACTCACTGAAGGCTCAGATGATGCTTAGCATGTTTTAGCAATAAAGTATGTTTTAAATAGGTATGTAACATTATTTTTTAAAGATGTGATGCCATTGAACACTTAATAGACTGCAGTGTAAACATAACTTTTCTATGCCCTGGAAAACAAAAAAGTTGTGCGACTCATTTTATTGCAATTTTGGCTTTATTGTGGTGGTCTGGAACCGAGCCTGCAATATCTCCAAGGCATACTTGTAGACATCTTTTTTGGGGGTGAAGAGGGATAATATTCTTTTTACAACATTGTGTCTACCGACAATTTTTTCCTTTTTGTTACTCGATAGTATTCCATGGTGTGGGTTCACCACAGTTTAACCATTCACCCACTGAAAGGCACTTGAGTAGTTTCTAGTTGTTGGCTATTGTTGATAAAGATGCTATGAATGTTCTCGTACATGTTTTCATGTAAGTATAAAATTTTCGTATCTTTGGGGTAATTGCCCAGGAGTGTTACTGCTGAGCCACATGGCAAGTACATGTTCAGCATTATCAGAAACTGCTAAGCCGTTTTCCAGAGTGGCTGTGCCATTTTACATTCCAACCAGCAAAGCGTGAGCAATCCAGTTTCTCTGCATCCTCGTCAGCATTTGGCGTTATCATGATTTTATATTGTAGCCATTCTGA
>NW_011888852.1:2102886-2109712 GCF_000151845.1 Pteropus vampyrus | reverse complement strand
TTTACATTCCAACCAGCAAAGCGTGAGCAATCCAGTTTCTCTGCATCCTCGTCAGCATTTGGCGTTATCATGATTTTATATTGTAGCCATTCTGATAGGTACACAGTGTTAGCTCTGTGTGGTTTTAATTTACATCTTCTGAATGACTAATGATGTTGAATATCTTTGCATGTTCTTCTTGGCCATTCTCTTCAACGACATGTCTGTTCGTACCTTTTGTCCATTTTCTAATTGAATTGTTGGATTTTTTTTTTTTAACTGTTGAACTTTAAAAGTCCTGTGTATTCTAGATGCAAGTCCTTTGTTGCATATAGGTTTGTAAAGTCTTTTTCTCAGTCATAGCTTGTCCTTTTGCCCTCTTCTCATGAGCTTCATAAAGCTCAGATTTTCATTCCGAGTAGATCCAATGGTCAAATTTCCTTCTTATAGACTGTGCTTTTGATATCAAGCCTAGGAAATCTTTACCTAGCCCTAGGTTCTGAAATTTTCCTATGTTTTTTTTTTTTCTAGATGTTTTATAGTTCTATGTTTTCCATTTAAGTCCGCAATCTATTTTGAGTTAATTTTTCATAAGATGTGAGGTTTAGGCAAAGGTTCTCTCCCCTTACCCTTTTGGATATCTAGTCGCCCCAGCACCATTGTTGAAAGGCTTATCCCTCATACACTGCATCGCTTTTTCACCCTTGTAAACAATCGAACGTCTTTTCGTGGGTCTGTTTCTGTGTTCTTTATTCTGCTCCACTGATGTTTATGTACGTGTCCACTCCTCCACCATTCCTGCACTCTCTTCATTATATATTAAGTCTTACTGTCTAACAGAGTGAGTCCCCCAACTTTATTCTTCTTTTCAGAATTGTTTTAGATATTCTAGGTCCTGTGCCTTTCCATATAAATTTAAGAATTCACTTGTCCGTGTCTACGAAAAACGTTGCTGGGATTTTGATAGGAATTATATTAACCTATATTCCATGTGGGGAGAATTGGCATCTTGACTATGTCAAGTCTTCCACTCAATAAACACAGTATGTCTCTCCATTTATTTAGCTCTTCTTCGGCTTCTTCTATCAGCATCTGTAACTTTCAGTATATAGATT
Source organism: Pteropus vampyrus (assembly GCF_000151845.1). Taxonomy (NCBI): domain Eukaryota; kingdom Metazoa; phylum Chordata; class Mammalia; order Chiroptera; family Pteropodidae; genus Pteropus; species Pteropus vampyrus. The sequence goes on along the minus strand of NW_011888852.1, from coordinate 2,108,618 downwards.
CTGTTTATATTTCGTTAAGTTTATACCTAAGCATTTTCTTTTCTTTGACATAATTATACATGGGATCGTGTTTTAAGTTTTGGTTTTCACATGCTTATAGTTATCTGTAAAATCCTTTTACTTTCTTTTTGTATATGTTTATGTTTGTAATACAGCAGAAAAGTAGTAAGGTAATGTATATAATTTATAAATGAACATGTATCCTTAGAATACTTGCAAATTTCTAAAAATAATTGGCCAACCTTTTCCAGAGACCATTTATCTAGACTATAAAAACTACTTTGCTTGCAGATTCTAACAACAGGCAGACACAATTAGAGGCATCCCAATTTAGTTTGTAACCAGGCTTGTTTGTTCTGAATAATAACTTTGACTAGAAGATTCTTTGGTTTCAGGACCTTATGTCAGAGCCCAGTGGGATCCCCCTGTGATGCTTTAAGAATCACAAAGCTTTAATTGGCAAGGAGATTTAAGATGATCTATTTAAACTCCTTCATTAGTGGATGAAAAACATTAGGTCCACAGATTCATCTTCTCCTTTTCTCTTCTTTGATTTACTATGCTTCTACCACGGTTCGATTAAAAAGCCCTTTCCCAAATACCCTGTGCTTTGTATATCAAAACCAGTCATGTTTGTTGGCTGCATTCATTTCTGGTGATAACTTTTGAAAATATCTTCCTCTGATGCATTCTATGTGCTGTTCTTGTTCCTCTATCAAGTCCTGGCTGTCTGTTCTTTGTTACTTGTCACACACTTATAAATTACAAGGTTTTTTCCCTGGGTCCAGTCAGTGCCTCTCCTCAAGAATTGCAGACTCATTTTCTTTCTTTCTCATCACCAACTACAAGATATGATATACAAATATCTTCCTTCTAATGAAACACTCAGCACTTCCTGAATAGTCAGGAAGAATGTACAAAGTCCCAGACCATAACATTGTTTATAGCTACACAGGAACTTAAGAGACTTGTTTTAGAGAGACGTTTTAAGGCTCCACATGCTTCTCTCTCAGTTGGAGCTCTTCTCAGTCCAAGAACATTATGTAGAGACAAAATTGAGGATGGTGTTTAGGTTGGGTTAGAAACTATGGTATTTCTTTATGGTCTAAATGCCAGTAGTGCAGTTTCATATTCAGACAATTATTAATTGCATAAATTTGATGGTTAAAGGGCATCAACAAGATTGTTTGAGAATTGCTTTTATTTTCTTTCAAGTATGCTATACTTGAGTTGACCCCAAAACTCCGGTCCCACCTTCGATATATTCTCAAGAAGACTCCTAAAGGACAAATGGATGGAATGACTGGGCACCCTTGATGATAGAGGTCACCCTAAGATGATCTACATATGTTTATACTGTGGATGTCCATAGCTCCTGAGATGTTTTTCTAAGCTGGTGTGAGCGCAACTCAGAGCAATGAGGTCAAGAAGTGTCCCTGGATCTCAAAATCATCCAAAGAGCCTTATAACAATTTACATCAAAATTGTGGTGGAATCCAGGATCTATATTTTTAAAAAGTTCTCCAAGTGATTTTGATCCTCAATCAAGTAAGGAACCAGATACTAAGCACAAGATTAAGTTTCTTTCAAAAACATCATGTTCCTAATTTGTGTGTTGACAACTGATCTCTATTTTTACTCTCTTAAGTTGGGGGGAAAACCTGAAAGCCTGCATAGATTCCTAATGTTTCACAAATTCGTTTCCTGAGACCACACTTCTTATATAAAGAATTTCCCCCTCTTGTTATACATTGTATAAATCAGGGCTATGACTTAAAACCTTAGCCAGCCACAGAGGAGAGAAAGTTGAGAATGGTCCATGGTCCGCCCAAGCCAAGTAGTATCAAAAGGAGCTTCGTAAGAAATCATTCGTTTGTTTCAGAAATATTTATTTTCTTACATATTGAATGCACCGTGCTACATGTTGTGATCCGGATACACACAGTCTTTGTCTGTGAAAGGTCTGGATCAATAAGGAAGCAAATGTGAAGGAGTAGCGAGAGCAACGGTAGAGGAAGGACGGAGGAATAAGCACACACGAGAGGAGGGTCTGAGTCTGGAAGCATTTGGGTGGAGTAACAGAAACAAGTATGGGCAGCAAAGGTTGGTAATTTACTATTTGGGGAAAGGCAATTCTCAGGAAACCCATAGAGTAGGAATTAGAGCTGTGGGGAAGAAAGGCAGCTAGTTTCTTGTTCTTTACCTCCCTGAGGCCACATGATCTTTTGCACATTTGCCTCCTTCTGGGAATCTTTCATTCTGCAACCTAGCTTTTATTATTATTATTATTACTATTATTTATTATTATTATTATTATTATTACTGCGTGCACCGTATTGGCACCCAATGGAGTTTATCTCTCTTCCTATTTCCAGTACAAACTGAAATGGATTATTGTCTTAGGTTCCAAAGCAATTTCTCAGGAAAAAACCTGACTGCACTAATTTGGCTCATGATCCCATGGGGGCTAAGAAGTCACCTTAAATCAGTTCTACGTCAAAGGTTGTTGTATGCTGATCAGAGGATTCAGAGAGAATGTCCCAGAGGAAACGACAACTAACTGAGACCTGTCAGAGATAATATCATCGAAAATGGGGAGAGAGCACAACACATTTGGGGCATTGAAAGGAGCTCAAGACATCTAGAACTTAGGTACGGTGGGCGTGGGGAAAGGGGACTGTGGGTGAGGAGTTGATGCTGGAGAGGACAGATTACAAAGGATCTTGAAATCCAGGCTGAGTTTCGACGCGATGGTCTTCCTTGATGAAAACTTCAGCATTAAGAATGTATGTCCCATCCCCACCTCCCAAATTACCATTGGTGACTGTAGCAACTCCAATCACATCCATTATAAGACTGAATTAGAATGTTTTGTCTTGGTTCGTGGCCATATGGCTTTCTCCCCTGTTGTCATTCTGTAACTGTCCTTTTCTGGGCTTTCTCTGGATCTAGCTTGAGGTACGGGGATGGAGAATCATGATTTTGCACAGAGGTGGGAACGAGGATAATTTACACTACTTTTCTGATGTTTTAGTGATGTTTAACATGCCTTTGACTTGTTTGATGTACTGGGGGGAAAAAGCCAAGTCCCTGATGGAGACATCTAATTTTATTCCCAGAAGAAGATATAGAGTGAAAGACAAATCAAGGCATTAGAATAACTTATGTTTCTTCAGTTTTCTTTTTTCTGAGATTTAAGCCCCAAGCATAACTTGAAAGGTCATTATATGACAATTTGGAAAATACTAAGGGAAAATAAGGACTAAGATAAAATACACCGATAAAAGAGATACCAGTTGAGTTACTAAAACTTGGTTGGCATAGTGCGTTTCATACAGAACATTTCTATATTTTGAAATATTTCACAACAACCTCCACTCCCACTTCATTTGTTGAACTATCCAGGTTCTTCCACACTCGTGTCCGTCAATTGTGACTCCAAGGTGAAAACCTGTACCCGACTTTTCTCCTACTAGTTTCCCGTCTTTTATCCACTCGATTTTTCCTTTTACTGTTTCTTCTCATTTCCACCATCCAGTAAGCCTTATTTAGAACTGGCTTGCTGAATTCTTTTCTTACTAGTTTCTGCATTTTAATTCTGGACTGCTTAAAGGTACTCCACTGGAGTCAGATCAAAGAGATTCAACTTATATCTGAGAAATCGCTTGGAAAGGAATAAGCACATTTTATGACTTTTACTGGCAGCTTCTTTCCTTTCAGGAGCTTGGGCCAAGGACAAAGTTAGGTTTTCGTAGGATGTTTGCTACCTTGAGACACATGAGATTATACTAAGTAGAGGGGATCCTCTAGGGGACAGTTTCGATGGCCGTCACCTCTTTGTTCTTTGAAGCCCCAGGAACACACTCCTATTTTCTGGGAGCGTGGCCAGATGTTCATCTGGAGGGCTGAAGGGGTGCCTGCTCTGAGTTCTCTATCCCTGCTCTGGATGTGGGGGATAAAAGTTAACTAGTCCTCGGCGAAACGCCATTCTTCTTTCTTGGTTGATCCCCAGGGGTTACCATCTTTACTAATGTCATACTAAGGGTCGATTCCAGTTTAGAAAATAATCGGTTCTCCCTGAGATTCTAACTTACAAACCTTAAGAATTTGCATTCGAGAGTAAAGGAGTAGAGACACAGCTTAGCTGCAGGGCTGAATGTCGAGGCTCTACTCTCTACAGCACTGCAGTTCTGTTAGCGAACTTTCCACTGCAGACCCAAATCTACCGCTGAGCTGACTTTTACCCAAACTGGCACTTCATGAATAATTCACACTTATGGAAGTAGAAAGTCCATGAAAAAAAAATTCTTCTTTTTGCTACTGACTTAAATAGGCAAAACACCTGTCATCTCTCAACATTAATTTTTGATGGCTCGCTCCTTGGATAACAGAAAATAAAGCCAGAGAGGGCTGAAAGGATAAGAGACACTCCTCTTTCTGTACTTGCAAAGATACAACTCCAGTGTTCCCTGACGCATGAAGAAGGAACTGAGCGAGAAGGAACCATGGCACCAAAGGGTGGCAGACCCCCCCAGAAGGTGAGACTAAAACCAAAACGCAATGGATACTTCAAAGTTAAGCGAAATAAGTACTAGACCGGTTAGATGTTTATGAAACTAAGTTAAACTTGATATTTGAAAATGGTCGAAGTATTTAAAAATTAATCTCAATAATATTTCTCAGGAGTTAGAACCAAAAATAAATACAGGTCCCCAGAATCACCAAGAAGAACTGTACTTTCCAGAACAAGCCCCCTCATTTTAAGTGACGAGGAAAGAACGCACTTAACAACCCCTCTGTGTTTTCCACGCACAGCTTCGTATTAAGCGATCTTCCTGGTTTATGTGAAACTCATTTGTTAGAATATTTTTCTTGTTTTGCTCTTTTTATAGACCTTATGCCGACAAGACATGCCCGATGTGAGAGAACATTCTGCTTTGTGTTGTTCACAGCAACTATTCCCTAAAGTAATTCAGGGCACTTTCCAGATCTAAAGTGTAGAGCCCAGCAAGCTTTCTATTAGATTACGAAATGACACAGTACATAAAAGCCATGAACTCCTACTTCACTCATGCACCCAACTATATTTTCATTTTCTTGATTCATGAGATATAATCTCTCTGCCGTTATGGTTTCAACTACTGGAAAATAAAGTTTTTAAAAAGCAATATAAAAACACAACAACGACAATAGAGAGTTTTTCAGCATTCTAGTTTTTTTATTTAATCAAATCGGTCCTCAAATGGCTCAATTCACCATTTATTTAAAGGTAGAAATAAATAAAAATTGAACTACGTGGCATTATTAAACAGGTGTGTCTGACCATCCCAATAAGCAAAATCCAATTTGGATAATGAGAAATGCAGAAACAATGTGCGTAGCTTTCTAAAAATATAAAGGTGAACAGGAATGAAGCACAGAATTAAATATAAGAGCTAAAACTATAGAACTCTTACAAGAAAACATAAGAGCAATCTTCATAACCTTAGGTTAGGCAATTATTTCTTAGATGTGACACCAATAGCAAGTGTCAAAAGAAAAAAGATAGGTATATTGGACTTTATCAAAATTTAAATCTTTTGTGCTTCAAAGGCAACTATCAACAAAGTAAAAAGATAGTTCATGAATGAGAGGAAATATTTACAATTTATATAGGATAAGGTACTTGTATCTAGACAATAAAAAGGACTCAAAACTCCACAATGAAAACACAAATAATTTAATTTACAAAT
>NW_011888852.1:2096204-2102836 GCF_000151845.1 Pteropus vampyrus | reverse complement strand
CCCCAGAAGGTGAGACTAAAACCAAAACGCAATGGATACTTCAAAGTTAAGCGAAATAAGTACTAGACCGGTTAGATGTTTATGAAACTAAGTTAAACTTGATATTTGAAAATGGTCGAAGTATTTAAAAATTAATCTCAATAATATTTCTCAGGAGTTAGAACCAAAAATAAATACAGGTCCCCAGAATCACCAAGAAGAACTGTACTTTCCAGAACAAGCCCCCTCATTTTAAGTGACGAGGAAAGAACGCACTTAACAACCCCTCTGTGTTTTCCACGCACAGCTTCGTATTAAGCGATCTTCCTGGTTTATGTGAAACTCATTTGTTAGAATATTTTTCTTGTTTTGCTCTTTTTATAGACCTTATGCCGACAAGACATGCCCGATGTGAGAGAACATTCTGCTTTGTGTTGTTCACAGCAACTATTCCCTAAAGTAATTCAGGGCACTTTCCAGATCTAAAGTGTAGAGCCCAGCAAGCTTTCTATTAGATTACGAAATGACACAGTACATAAAAGCCATGAACTCCTACTTCACTCATGCACCCAACTATATTTTCATTTTCTTGATTCATGAGATATAATCTCTCTGCCGTTATGGTTTCAACTACTGGAAAATAAAGTTTTTAAAAAGCAATATAAAAACACAACAACGACAATAGAGAGTTTTTCAGCATTCTAGTTTTTTTATTTAATCAAATCGGTCCTCAAATGGCTCAATTCACCATTTATTTAAAGGTAGAAATAAATAAAAATTGAACTACGTGGCATTATTAAACAGGTGTGTCTGACCATCCCAATAAGCAAAATCCAATTTGGATAATGAGAAATGCAGAAACAATGTGCGTAGCTTTCTAAAAATATAAAGGTGAACAGGAATGAAGCACAGAATTAAATATAAGAGCTAAAACTATAGAACTCTTACAAGAAAACATAAGAGCAATCTTCATAACCTTAGGTTAGGCAATTATTTCTTAGATGTGACACCAATAGCAAGTGTCAAAAGAAAAAAGATAGGTATATTGGACTTTATCAAAATTTAAATCTTTTGTGCTTCAAAGGCAACTATCAACAAAGTAAAAAGATAGTTCATGAATGAGAGGAAATATTTACAATTTATATAGGATAAGGTACTTGTATCTAGACAATAAAAAGGACTCAAAACTCCACAATGAAAACACAAATAATTTAATTTACAAATAGGCAAAGGATCTGAACAAACAATCTTCTCCAGAGAAGATATGTGAATGGCCAATAAGCCCACTAGTCGTCACAGAAATGCAAACCAAAAGCACAATGAGATACCATTTTACACCCACTAGGATGGCAAAAATAAAAAATATGGACAATAAGAAGTGTTGCCGAGGATGCGAAGAAATTGAAATTCCCCACATATTGCCTGGTGAGATTGTAAAAGGTTACAGCCGTTTTGGAAAAACAGTTTTGCAGCTCCTCAAAACGTTAAGCGTAGTTACCATCGGGCCCAGCAATTCCATTCCTGCTTTTATACTCAGGAGAATTTAAAACATATATCCACACAGAACCTTGTACCTGAATGTTCATAGCATCATTATTCATAATGCCAGAATGTGAAAACGGCCCAAATAATCAGCAGCTGATGACTGGAGACACCAAATAAAGGGCAGCCAGCTGCTCAATGGAATTTTATTTGGCCATGAAAAGTAATGTGAAGTACTGATCTAACACGACATGGATAAACCATGAGAACATGCTAAGTGAAAGAAACAACACAGAGGCCATGTGCTGTATGATTTCGTTCATATGAAATGTCCAGAATAGGCAGATTCACAGACCCAGAATGTATGTTAGTGGTTGCCAGGGCCTGGTCAGAGGGAAGTAGGAGGAGTGACCAGTAATCAGTGTGGGGTCTAAAACTGGTGATGATGGACATATAACCGTTAATGTGTGAAAACATTAGATTGTACACCTTAAAATGGTTTTATGTTCTGTAAATTATAATAAAGCAGTTTTGTTTTTGTTTTTGTTTTTTTTTAATCGTGACTAAGAGTCCAGTTTGGGTGGCTGAGAAGTGGGGCAGAGAAAATTGCAAAATGGATGTGATCTGTTTCTTCACAGGCTGCAGAATCTTGACTATGATTTTTTTTCGGAATGCATCGTTTTCATATTCTGCATTCCTCAACTGGCCTTAATGTAGTCAAAGTATAAAAAGAAAGGGTCACTCTTCCAAGTACCAAGGAAATTGGGCAGTGCGTCCCAAAGGCATAAAAAAATCTGCAGCAGTCACTCCATGAACGTTGCATAAGATAATGTTCAAATCAAGCTGAATTCCAGAAACGGGAAAAATCACTCTCCCAAGGTAAAACACTAGCTAGGGAGCAAGTAAAGTTGGTTTCTGCTGCGACTTAATTCTTTCTCCCCCGCCCCTTTTGGCAGTAAAAATCACATTCATTTAAAATCAAAGACCCTGAATTAGTTTCACATGGAGTCATGCATATTTTTACTAAAAATATAGAACTTCAATGATAATACCAGGTGTTGGTGAGAATTTAGAGCAACTAGAATTCTCATCCTTTGCTGGTGGGAATGGAAAATAATTTAGCCCTTTGGGAAAAAGTTTGACAGTTTCTTAGAAACGTATTCATATACTTAGCATAAGACGCAGCATTCTTACTCCCAAATACTCACCTCTGTGAAAAATGAAAACCTGTGTTCACACATTAACTTGTACGTGAATGTCTTCTAGCAGCTGCATTCGTAAGTACACTGCCCAAATGTCCCTCAGCTACGTATGGTACAGATAAATCAATCATACATTTTTACAGGGGAATGCTACTTGTTACTCAAAAGAAATGAACCACTCAACAACATGGATGAATCTTAAATGCATTTTTTCTAAGTGAAAAAAAAAGCAGACTCAAAAGACTGCATACTTTAATACACTGGTTACATAACATTCTTTCGAAGACGAAACTACAGGGACAGGAAACACATCGGCAGTTGCTAGGTGGCGAGGTGGAGGAAGAGCATGGCTGCAAAGGACAGAAGCATTTGGAGACGGGGGAGAACCATTTCATCTCTCGATTGATTGTGGGGCTGTTGACGTAGCTGCATATGTTTGTCAAAAGTTACAGAAACTGCACACTAAAATGGGTTAATTTTTACTGTATGTAAATGATACCTTAGTACAAAAAAAGAAAAAAGGACAAAGAAAAACTTCCAAACGTACTGACTAACTTTGAATGATGATATGTTTTAAACATAAGGGCCCGACACAATGATGAAATGTGAGATCTTAGCTCTGTGATCAAATCAAATGCTGGTCGTTAAAATCTGTGAGCATTTATTAAATGTAACATGCAGTTATAGATCGTATATATGTATACACACACACGATTTGGTAATTCTAAGTGAATCATCTGGAGTTGCCTCAGATAAAGAATAATTTTGGTCAAATCGAGGCTGAAAAGGTTTATTGAGTTTTTCCTCTAGAAAAGCATAATCATTGTACTTAATCAGAAAAAGTTATTAATACAAATGTTAAAAATAAGTTATCACACAGATGTTTTAGTTTGTTCTTATCCCTGTTATAAAATTCTACAAGTCTATGCAAGCATGTTACCTTTTGAGTTTTGTTCCAGGAAAGGAAAAAAAAGGGAGAAAATTTTAGTCCTGAAGTGACGTTGGCAAGGATTTCATAAATTTGGTCAACAGATGGTGTATGGTATTTATGAGCCCAGTTGTTGAATGTTTACAGAGTGACTCATGAACTGATAGCTGTTTATTGAAGGAGAGGAAATGGCGTTATCTTGTTTGAAATGTTGCCGTGTGGCAGAGAGAATACAAATCTAAGTCAATTTTGAATCTCTTTTCTAATTTTACTAGCAATAGCCAAAGTTTCTTTTGTTCAAGTCATTTACCACCTCTAACTCTGTTAAAACAGCTTTTATATGGTGGGCCACATTTTTACTCCAAAGGAGAGACAATCGCACTGCGTTTGCACAAATGTGGTTTAGCCTATTGTTTTTCACGTGTAAGGAAGCGTGTCCACATGGTTGGTACATCCATTAAATTTGCTTATACATCATATTTGGATTTGAGCAAACTAAATAGTTAGTATGTTGGCTCCCTTTAATCAGAAAATGAAATTGGAAAATGAAGAAGCACTTAGTGCAATTCATGATTTTGGATGACGATTGGTCACGAGCTCCGTGGTGGGGGGGTCGCGGTGGGGAAAGGGTTTTACCAATTCTTGTTCATTGCAGTCTGTGGCCAAATATTATATATGTGATGATGATGTGATTCAAATTTTGACTGTACCTGGTGATTACTGAAAGTTGGCCATTGACTTACGAGATATTTTGAAATCGCGTTATTACTAGTATTATAACGATGGCTGCATTTTTTTTCATTTGCAATATTATTTTTGACGGTCGAGGCCCTTTCCAGATTTAAACTGATGGGTGGGTTTCGGGCACTGGGAAGATAAAGAGGCAGGGAATTCTCTGATCCAAAGGCTAATCCTTTGGGGGAAGATGTGCAAACGAGGAGCAAACATTAAAGTTTGATGTTGAAGACGCAGTGGAGCGGAGGTTTTTGGAGCACGTGGCTCTTCTCGGCCCTGTTTTATTTAAGCAGACGTGCTGAATGCCTTCCTCCGAATCTGCCTGCTCTCTGCCCACTCTGCGGAGATGAGTACTCTCTGTGGAGATGCTTCTGGGACCTGCTGTGTGCAAAGCTGCTTTAGGCGAACAAGGCTGTCATTCTTCACCAGTGGCAAAGTTGTCTAAATAGTTCACTTAAAAAACCCAAATAATAGCACAGATAGGTTTTTTTTTTGCTGCAGTCCGACGCTGGGCCACCTCATTCCACATCCTCACAGCCGCTTGCTGACCTCGCTTGCCATCAGGGGGAAGGCTGCTGTCGCTAGCATCTGTCCAGCCTAGACGCAGGTTGATTTTATATTCTTTATGGATTTTGTATGTGAAAGTATCTAAGTCTGGTTTCAAAATCAAATTCAAAATTAAAGGAAAAGAGCCAATTGCTGCCTTTCTGCTGACATGAGAGCATGTATTACTCGAGTTCTTCCTGGCAACTTATGTTTTATTCTCAAAGGCGTCGCTTCTCCACGGTAGAAAATTACATAAGCACCTTAGGTCTGAGATCTCAGAGTTAGTATACAATACATTTGGTCTAAGGATTCTGAATCCCACTTTTTAAAGTATATTCAGGTAGAAGTTAAGGACCAGATTAGCTGATGTCCACACCAGGGAGATGCAGTCTGCTAGCTGGGGCAGCAGACTATGCCATAAAGGGTGGCTCTGTCTACAATACCTGCTGTCCTATCATTGCCATGGTTGATCCAGATGGTCTAACCGATTGGAGGAGGGGTCCCCTTTTTTTCTCCTGAGCACTTATATGGGCACCACCGAAACTGACAGTCCCGACTTTGATTGAATGCTTTCAAACCTAGCTCTAGAAATCATCTCTCTCTCCATGTATATTCCTCTCAGAGACCTGGCCCTTTCCCCTGGATAACCAGGAATCCCCAGGGCAGCAGAAGACAAGAGTCACACGCACCGGACCTCTGGCAGGAGAAAGATAACATCTTGACCTAGGTTATGTTTCAGCTCCTCAGCCCTAAGGTGGAACGACCCCTTGACTGCTTTACCATGGCACCAGACAGAGGGACGCCAGAGCAGACAGAGCCGTCCTCGAGACCTGGAGAAGTGATTTATTACCCTCACCTCACCTCTGACCACTCAGCTCCCAGCAGGACCCCAAACCCCTAACCCACAGTGTCTTGTGATTTTGCCCCATACGATCTATAACCTACATGCCAGGGAGTCAGTTTGTTTTGAGCATAAGGTCCTGTCTATGTATTGACTAATACAATATTAAACTATTTTTTTCTTTCTATACAGCAAACTCCTGCTCGTGCATTTCTTTCGGCCAGTGCGCGAAAGCAGGTGAACTCAAGGAAAAACACTGGGGTTTAGGTAACACCACTCAAAGATGCCTGATGCCCCCCTCCCCACAAAGAAAAGAACTGAGAACTCATTCCACCCCTGAATAGCCAACTAAAGTCAAAGTGTAATAACTTTAGCTATAATGTACTAGTAAGATCAGATTTCTTATTCTGCAATCAAGTTAGAAAACCAGAGCCACCCCTTGCTTGCATCTCTCGATTCTGGTTTGCTTCCGGTACAGGAAGAGAGAACAGTACAAGTTTCGCGTGCTCAGGGATTGAGCCCCGTCCCAAGGATCAACCAAAAAAGAAGTTCTACACAAGGACTTAGAGAATGTTTCTCTCTCGCCCCATAAGCTCTGGTTCTAGGCATGGATAGGAAATGCACATCATTCTTTTCCAGTCCTTAAAATGGAGATGACATAGGATGTGGAGGAGGATGAACTGAACTGATGTGTGTGAACCCTCAGCATATGGCATGGCTAATAGGAAGTGCTCAAAAAATGGCAGCTGCATCTGCTTTGATACTCAGAGATTCTAGAATTCTAGATAATAGATTCTAGAATTCTAGAATTTGAGAGCTGAGAGGCATCTTATTCAACCATTTGTTTAATAAACATCTCCTGAGCACCTACTGTGTGTTAGGGCTGGAGATGGAAAGATGACTTAAACACTGTCCTCAC
>NW_011888852.1:2093026-2094964 GCF_000151845.1 Pteropus vampyrus | reverse complement strand
CATTTGTTTAATAAACATCTCCTGAGCACCTACTGTGTGTTAGGGCTGGAGATGGAAAGATGACTTAAACACTGTCCTCACGCCCAGGAAATCACAGTCTGAGGGGAATGACTTACAAATGATGACAAAACAAAGAGGAAATGCAGTGAGAGGGACATGCAAAACGTGTCATGGAAGCATCAGGTGATACAGACTTAACTCATTGAAGATGCGAAGCCCTGCTGGTTAGGGAAAGCTACCTGGAGTTTGTCAGCTGAACATTATGTGATGATGATGTGATTAGATTTTTTTTTTTATCTACAGCTGTTTAAGAGAGATGTGGCTTGCCCAGTGGCATAATAAGATAGATTCAGGCCCACTGGGGATAGGCAGGGACCACAGGTCAACAGGAAGGCCTAGTGAGCTGAGGTCAGGGAAGGCCCTGCTCGCTGAAGCAAGTGCCTGCATTAGGGGAACAAAACCGACCTGCAACTGTTGAACTCTGTAAGACAGAGTTGAAGCTCAGTTGAAGCAAAGTAATATCCAAAGAGTAAATATTATTTCAGGAAGTAGCAATAGTGGGAATTTCATCTAATACACGAGGCACAGAGACTGTGGACGAGGAAGTAAACATAGGTTGTGGTTCTAGGGTGTCAGTGAATTCAGTCAGACTCTAGTCAGTGACTGAAGGATCAGAATTTAAATCCGCCCCCCAGAAAGGTCTGAAGAAGTTAGGATGGGTATCGCAGCCTCAGCCAAGCAATCTGGCGGGGTAGCTAAAGCCTTAGTCACCAGGGTGGGTGGCTGAAGAGCTGCAGGCTGGAATGCAGAGCAGGCTGGAGCCCGTAAGTGCTGGGTCAGGACAGGGAGGATGCAGAATAGGCAGAGAACGCTCACACTTGGCACCAGATGCTCTCGGTGCATCTGGATGGCGCTATATATCGACTGACCGACTGGTCGATTTATATTTCCACTTCATTCTCAGTAAGACTTAAAGTGACAGTCGGCGTGACTGAACCCCGCAGGCCACTCTGGTCCTGGCATTTATCCAGCGTTGCCATTTGAGTTTAGAAGACACCTCCAGCTTGTTGAGTACCCAGTGTAATGGCTAGGAACAAATTGTGTAAGTGCCTTGTACCTGACGGAAGAATATGTGACAGGAAACTGAGGGTATGTGTCAAATGCTAGGACAGATAAAGTCTTCTAGGGGGTGATAAAGAGGCTGTCTTGAGAAATCACGTAGTTAAGAATGTGCTTTTGGAATTGCTGAGTCACATGGTAGTTCTATTTTTAATTTTTGGAGGAACCTCCATACTGTTTTCTTCTGAGTGTTTATCTGAAGAAATCAGATAAATAAACACGAATTTGAAGAGATATATGCATCCCTATGTTCATGGCAGCATTATTTGCAGTAGCCAAGATATGGAAGCCAAGATATGCCCACCGATAGACAAATGGGTAAAGAAGAAGTGGTACATATATACAATGGAATACTACTGAGCCATAAAAAAAGAATGCAATCTTGCCATTTATGACAACACAGATGGACCGAGAGGGTATAATGCTAAGTGAAATAAGTCCGACAGAGAAAGACAAATACCATATGATCTCACTTATGAGTGGAATCTAAAAAACAAAATAAATGAACAAACGGAAACAAACTCAGAGATACTGAGAACAAACTGATGGTTGCCAGATGGGAGAGGAGGGGAATGAGTGGAAAAGGTGGAGGTTTCAAGAAGTACAAATTGTTAGTTATAAAAACAGTCACGGGGACGGAAAGTCAGCACAGGGATTATAGTCGAAAATATTGTAATCAGTGTGTGTGGTGCCAGGTGGGTTACTAGACTTATCTGGGTGATTATCTCATATGTTATATAAATGTCTAATCGCTATGTTGTGGGCCTGAAACTAATATAATATTGTATGTCAACTATAATTGAAAATTTAAAAAAAAAA
>NW_011888852.1:2089435-2092256 GCF_000151845.1 Pteropus vampyrus | reverse complement strand
AAACAGAAGGCAGAAATAAACAAACAGAAAAATAAACAAACAGAAAAAGCCCAATGGAAATAGCATGTAATAACCCTCTGTATATTACATACATAGTATATAGGTACCAATTATACACATATTTTTACATATTATAAGAAATTATAAAACTTCAAAATCACTGGACAAGAGAGTTGAAGCCCTAATCACATTCTTTGGCTCTCTGAAAGCAAAGCAAGTGCGCTTTTTCACAAGCATCATCAGGGCTCCATAGTCTCCTATCTGCCCTTGTCGGTTAAAAGCAGCTGGGCAGGAAAATGCAGCTACGGCTGGCCTCTTGAATGACATACTTCCAGAAGGATTCTAAAATATGGAGCAAATGCACATGTAAAAACTCAGCGTGTCTTTTGCTTTTCAAAGTGCCTATCTTACGCTAGGAGAATATTTACTACTCCCTTTTTTTGTTTTTTGAAAACTTTCCCTCTTTGATGAAAAATGTTTAAAGGCAGGACAAAGCATTCTTCCATGAGATAATTCAGAAAAATAGCTGAGGGTACTGGGCATTGAGTAGAGGCTCGAAAAACTGCAGAAAAAAGAAAAAAACAAAAATGCAATTTCACTATCATTTATTGCGTGCTCAAGGCAGCTTTATGGGTTCTTTATGAGAAGGGAGAAGTCTGAATCAATGTTTCCTTGGGCGAAGCCGGAGCTGAGCGTGGATGATGCAGCGTTATTGCCCATGGGGCCAGATGAGGCACATCGTTACTCGTTACTCCCATCTGCAAGGGACTGAACGGGTTCTGGTATCAGAGGTGAAGAGCTTCGATCTAAGGGAGACTTTGTGTTGCAAGGTGTGCTGCAGGGACTATGTGATGCTTTTGCCGTGCAGATTTTGAAGTGTGTAAGACTCAGAAATGGAAAAGCCCTTGGTAGGAAAATTTCTCAGATCGTAAACGGTCCAGGAGAGCTGGTGCATTGAATTCCTCTCTCATTCACTTTTCCCGTCGCCACTCACCTGCTGATAACATAAGTCAAATATACTTATTTGAAGCATATACAGACAATGCGTGCTCTGAATGTACTGAGGGTCTATCTTGCAATGGGACTTCTCTGACTAGGCTTCTCTGCCCACCTGTCATCCTGTGAAAGGTGACCTCCTGCCCTCTTTCCCCTCTAACCTACTAACGGGATTTGTTTTCCACCTATAGTCTATCTGAAGAGAATCGGAGATGCATGTAACACCTCTGGAGCCATGGACGATGATAGGAATTTCCTTTTTTTCTAGGAAACAAACAAGCTCGAGTGTGTATGTGACTGGACATTTTTGTTCTTGTGAATGGAAGGTGTCACATGTTTATGAGTGGCTTTACCCGCTTTCATACTCAAGTCTGCATCTTTTGATGCTGGCCCCTTTGAGGTCTCCATTAAAATGGTAATATGGCAAAAAATAACTAGGATGGCAATAACTTATTACATCAGAGATGAATTTCTTTTTCTTATGAAATGATGTGAACTCGCTCTCTATGAATGCAGGGCCTTAGAAATATGAAAGGAAATAAAAAGAATTTCATAAAGTCTGGTGAATTTTTAATAATCTCCTAAATTCCTCTGAACAGGAAAGAAAGTTACTGTCATCCTCAAGGAGAGTAGCTACAATCTCTCCAGGCTTTCATGGGCCAAACCTTTCTTGGCCAGGAGGCCTTCATAAAACTTCCAGAACAAAAATCAAATATGATAAAAACCTTCCAAATAAATCGTAAAGTACACCTCAGAATGTAAGACTGAGTTTGTGAGCATGGAAATGATATTCCATAGCCGACTGCATTTGTAGGCCCATCAGATTAAATGTTATCACAGAAATTACCTGCAAAATCTAAAACATTTTATTTAGATTTTGAAATAACCAGTGCAAAAAAGGAAACTATATACCACAAAACTATCTTTGTTAGACTTGTTAACAAGACATTGCTCAAATTGTTCTCAAATAAACGTTGTTCAGAATAACACAAGAAGCTTGGTATTCTAGATGCTGGGGAAAAACAATACCAATAGTGTGTCTCTTTGATCTAAGGACTCTATAATTAGAGGTTCTTGAACAATAAAAGGCTTGGGGTTGGTCACTATTAAACATGCACCAGGTAGTTTGATGAGAGAAAACCATGAAGGATATCTACGTTTCCAAAAGCTAGAAATGAGCCAATAAATGGATCTAATGTGGCTACTTCTCCCTGTAGCATCTGGGTCTCCAGCATCATGAAGTGGTGACCACACACTGGACTTCTGGTTGTTGTGGGTTGTTGACCACTGTGGAGGCATTCTTTGTCTGAGAAAGAGCCACTTGCATTCGGAGGACACTTTGTGAGGACTAAGTGCTGATTTTGCTTACATACTTATTCAGGGCCAAGTACCTTTCTGAGACAGGGGAGAGGGAGGCCAGTTACTAACATCCTCGTGTAAAACCCAGCTGGAGACATAGCTAGTAGCCATATTTTTTTCTCTTCTATCTACTTAACTCAATGTTTTTTTGACGAGTACTTTTTCAGAGCCTCGAAGGCACCAGGCACAGGACCGGGCATTGGGACACAGTGACGAGCGTGAGAGACACAGCCCAGCCTTCGGGAGCTCGTTTGTAGAGGAAGACAGGCATTAAGCAGGCAATATGAAGCTAATTACTTTATTTTATTCATCTTAAGTGTTATGCAGAAGAATAGGAGTGATGAGTGCATGACTTGGCTGTCAACCTATGCGGGGATCAGAAGTTTTCCTTGGGAATTTCTGTTTATACTGAGATCTGATCAATGCGTCCAAGTCAGATGAGGAGGAGACTGAGCTGCAGCCCACG
>NW_011888852.1:2079352-2088831 GCF_000151845.1 Pteropus vampyrus | reverse complement strand
TGAGCCCACAGGACTTAGGGGGCTCTGAATTTGGACCCCGTGGACCTGTTGGCTTGGTTCTCTTCCAGCACCCTGGTTCCAGCAGCTGGATGTCTTGCAAATGCTCAATTTGGTCATCGGAGGATCCTGGGAAATGTATCAGCACAGCTCCAAGTTCACGTCCCTGACGGTGAATGCGCGATACCCTCACGTGTGAAGGTCATCCTTTTACAGAAATGAATTACATTGCCCTGAATGTTAGGGTCTGAATAATGAAAATGAGTAAGAACAGAATTGAAATAAACGGGAATAAGAGTCTATCTAGGCGCTGCCACTTATTAGCTAGATGGGCAAATTATTTAATCTCTCCATGCCTCAGTTTCCCATTTATAAGATGGGGGCAATAACAGTACTACCTCACAGAGATATTATTAGGATTAAATGACTTAACAGTCATAAAGCACTGGAAACAGTGCCTATTTTTCATTATTTGAATTAATAAATATAATTCTGAATTATAGCCCGGGTACTTTTTCTGCTTCAGTTACACTTCAGACCAAGATGTCAAAAATCCATATTTTTACTATGTAGTAAATATCAAGTACGATGAACGGAATAAGACAAAGACACATCTTTGAGGAAGTTAGTCCCACCGGAAAATTAAAAACAAATACGAAACCTCAAGCAGAAAAATTAGTACATTGATATATTTGAAGCTGATTACACCAGTGACTAATAAGTTTACATAAAACGAAATTTTCCTAGAGACTAAACTCTATTGAACATGTGGGACATATAATGCTTAGAATAAACATTTTTAATTGACTCAACCGTAATGTCGAAAGTGAAAACTAGAATCGAATATCGTAATACTGATTTCAGAAATTGCTGGGTGGGGTTGTGACCATCCCAACGGAAGAATCCATGGTACCCACAGTTTTCTAAGTTTCTTAATTCAAAACTGTGGAAAACAGCTTTTGGATTTATAAACACATGTTCCTAATCACCACTCCCTGTGATAAAAAAAAACAAAACAAAACAAAAACCCAAGAGTTTCAAAGTCACCTTAGGGTAGACCATACCCGTTAAAGGCCTACAATGGGCTTTCAATTGGTCTATGTATCTGGGAGCTGCTACGTCCCCATATTGGAGCCTCCTGGGTCTGGGCTGGTACATCTATCCTCAGTTCATTAGACAATAAGAAAGAAATGCTGGCAACCTGCCTGTCGTTTCTATGTCTTAGTGGGCAGCCACGTGAAGACGCACGGAAGAGCCACGTGGGAACCCACTGCAGCTTCCCCAGGTTGAGCTGGTCTCACGGGGTGAGCTTGAGCCCAGAGAGGTGACTATAGAGAGAAAGGTGTCCAAAATCCCTGAGCTACCCTGCGGTCAAAGGGCAGCAGGGATCATTATGCTTCGACAGCGTAAGAACCATGTATCACAGAAGTGGGACGCCAGTGAGGTGCCCCCTTCAGGCCTACGGCTGGTGGGGGAGGACACACTAATTCACAAGATTTCTCCCATTTCCTAAGGCCCCAGGCTGAGTTCAGCCGGGATCGCTGTAGGGGTGTCATTAGAAGAACTGCTGGATGCTCCCTTACGTATCATCTTACAGGACTCTTCCATTTATTCTTGCATTGCTCATTTGTTTCAAAGGGGAACGATGAGAAATCTGTCCTTCGATGTCGGGTAGAAAGACATAAAGGAAAGGAAGGATGATGAAGGAAGACATAGAAGAGGAAAAGCAACTAAGGCAGACAATACGCAGCCAGGAATTGTCACAGTTTACTGAGGGCCCTCTCTGCCAGGCACTGTGCTGGACCCTTTATACGAGATCCTTACAAAGGCCCTGTGAGCAGATGTTATTAACTTGTCTTGGCGATGAGGAACTCGAGACCCAGAGAGGTGAAAAAACTTGCCCACTCAAGGGTCAAAACTCATGTCTACCTAACTCTACAGCACCCCTCAACCGTGCTGCCCCCTCCCCCAACACCAGGGTATGAAAATGCTGGCGAGCAGCCTCCACGAGAACCACAGCAACAGCACTCAGACCTGCTTTGGGTTCGTGTCCTGGCGGCCTGCGGACAAAAACCTGCCTTCCTGGGATGGCCACCGAGCTGCCCGGGGAGACAGGAAAGCCTGGCGCTTACGGTTTGTGAAGCGAAGAACGCCTGGAGGAAAGGGTCGTCCCGGAGAAGGGGTCTGAGACCCCTCCACTGCCAGGTCGTTGACCTTAAAGAGCATGTTGAAACCACTAGACTGTTAATATTTATTTATATTTTAAAACAAAGTAATGGGTAAGCCTGGCTTACTTTCATTTTAAAATCAATTTTCTGTTTTAAAGTCATATTCTACCCACATCTAACCTCTGGCAGCCCCAAACCCACAAATCTCACCCAAGGTCCTTACCTGGTAAACTCTATTTGCCACGTACCGGGTTGCAAGTTCCTTCCTCCCCACTCTGGCCAAAATGCCCTTCAGAATTTCACCCCATTTATAGCTCGGTATCAGTGTTTCGATTATTCTCTTTCACAGATGAAGGAATTGAGTCGCAAACATAATCCTTAACAATACACATAAAAAGAGAACAACATTCTTTTATTTCCATCCACAGGACCCAGTCTGGGCAACTCGCTCTGGAAAGAGTCTGAGTGTGAATAAGCAGAGGGCCACTGCGTGGTCACTGGTCACTGCGGCTCATCGCATCTCTGGAGGGATAAAGGGGTGAGCACGCTGGCTTTTCTGTGTCCGCCATGTCTGGGGCTTTCACAGGGAAGATCACACTTTTCAGAAAAGTTAGGTCTCTCGCTGCTGCAAACGTGAGGGCTCTCTCCGGAGAAAGGATAATGAGGAGAGGTGGAAACTGGCAAAGCTTTCGGGTTTCAGCTACGGGTTTATAGTCATACTTAGTTCCACGCCCTTAGCGTCCACGGTTGAACTCCTGGGTGGGGTTCAGCCCCCCTCCCCACCCCCGAAGACTGGGCCCCATGGGGGAAGCCTGGACAAGCTTCCGAATTCCTTTCCAAGGCTGTTCCGTCCTTGGACCCCGGCCGTACACCCTGTCCCCTCCTGGAGCACCCCTGCTCGTCTGTGTGGCCCTTCGCTTTGCTGGTCGGGTTTCCCGGGGCCCATGCTCACCGCTCTCATCTTAATCCTCTATGCCACTCCTGAGAAAATGCACCGACAAGGCTTTGGGGTCCATGGCTCCCAGGCCCCGTCCCCAGCCTGGCTCCCTCTTCTCTGTAAGACAGCGTGGCTAAGAGCAGGGGCTGCAGCCAGGCTGCCTGGGTTTGAAACCCGGTTCCCCGACCTGCAGGCCCCGTGAAGGGTACGAGAGACTTAACCTCTCCCTGGGCCTCAGGGTCCCCCTCAGTGGAACAGTGACACTAACAGACTCTCAACATAACCCGATGAGGTTATGTTGAGAGTTTTATGAGCTAAATAAATGTAAAGCACTTAGAACACTACAGGGCATAGCAGATGTGCTGGGAAATGTCAGTGGGTATCACTACTATTCCTGCTGCTACTTCTGCGACTGTCACCACCGCCACCACCGCCACTGCCACCGCCACCACCACCACTGCTACAGTTTGAGACATCTACCCGGATGTCCTTGAAACCAGCGTTTGCTGAATACAGTTGTGTACCAGGCTGTTCTACACGCTGTGTCACTGGATCCATACGACAGCTCCGCAACGTAGTGCTCTGGGTACCAAGCGCTTCACAACAAATTACCCCGCACAACCACGACTCTGCATTCTGAGTCGGGAATTCCAGCCTGCATCACAGGGGTAGCTGTTTTTCACAATGCCTTGGGCCTCAGCTAGGGGTGACTTAAAAGCTGGGATCAGCTGGGACTGTTGACGGGAGCCGCTATATTGAGCTCCTCGTGTGATGTGTGTTTCTCATGGCAGCTGAGTTCTGACGGGTAGCGGTGTCCCACCAAGAAGCATCTGGAAAGCAAGGATGCAAGAAGCCAGGCAAGAGCCTCACGACTCACACGACGTGGATTCTGCCACGCCAGCTGGCGGGGAAAGTCACAAGCCTGCTCAGGTACAGGACAGAGGCCCACCTATTGATGGAGGGAGTGTCAAAGAATTTGTGTTCTTTTTGAAAAAATTTCCGCAGGCTAGTACTGTTACTATTACTTCCATAACGAAGAAACAGAAGCTTAGAGAAATAAGTAAAACGACTTGAGAAAGAGGATATAGTTAGGTGAGAGAGTCCACATTTGAACCCAGGATTTTATGGGGTTATTCTTATTTATCCTGTTGGCACTTCATATAACTTGAGTATGAGAACTAATGTCTCTGTTCCAATCTGGCAAACTGTCAGCTCTTTTCCCTTTAAATATTATTTAAACTGCCAATTCTTCCATTCTCTTTTCAAGAATTCACAAGTTCTCTCTTTGACTAGATGCAGGTCCAAGTTTTTAAAGACTTTTTTGATTGTTTTAAGAATGTCCAACTGATTCTTTTTTAGATGCGTCCACTTATGTTTCAGTTCTGCCTATTTTTGTTTTATAATTTCTTGGTTCTTTAACATGAATTTTATCATTTTATCTCTTTTAGGGTTCTAAAGTCGACTGGGGGACATGTCAACATCGCATTTGCTAGGGAGCTCGTGTTGAAATGTATCCCCTGATTTCCGTCCTTCTTGTAGTCCCCAAACAATAGATTTAGCCGATTAAAGATGGAGCCCAGACATGTTTGTTTACGTCTGGGCTCCATCTTTAATTGGTAATACTGACTGACTGCCCATTTACCTCCTCTACCTTATTTCGGCTAGCCCTGTCCTCAGCGCTCACACTCTACCCCAAGGTTGAGAAAGATCATTTTAAAATATAAACCAAAGAGTGCTGAGGAGAGGAACCCGGATGGCAGTGCAGGGGGCTTCTGAACCCCCTCTTCCCATGGACGCCCTGAATGTACAGCTACTCAAGGAGCAATTCCCTCCGAGAGAAATCCGAAAACTAGGTGAGCCACTCCTACATAGCGGACGAATGAGAAAATACCCACATTGAAACGGGCGAGAAAGGCTGAGACACACACCATAAACCTCACCCTAGCAGAGCACAACTGGGAGAGAACCCCCAGCTCTCAACTTCTCAAAGAGTAAAGGGTTTGGAGCACACATCCAACAACCCAACTTTTAAAGCTTCCACTGAGAGATGGGGACCCAAAACACCTAGCTCTCAAAGACAATGGGGTTTTCATTCACAAGCATCAACTCAGTAGGAAAAAACAAATGAAAAACTGAATAACCAAATTTAAAAAATGGGCAAAGAACCTGCAGGGACTTTTTCCAAAGACGTACAAATGGCCGATAAGTACATGAAAAGGTGCTACTGTTACTAGTCATCAGGGAAATGCAAATCAAAACCACAGTGAGATATCACCTCACACCTGTTAAGATGTCTAGTAACAAAAAGACAAGTGATAAGGTATCTGCCCCCAGGTAACCACAGCTTAGGTGATACCACACAGAGCAGCAGGAGAATCACCCAGTTCCCAGACAAGTCAGCGAACTATGGAGATAATAAAGTAAGTGTTTTAAGCTATTCTGTTTTGGGGTAGTTTGCTATGCAGTCATGAATAACAAAAACAATCACCTACATTGCTTTTCCGTTGTTCCTTTCTTTGTCTTCATCAATTTCTCAAATAGTCATAGAATCTCGTGATCGAAATAGATTTAATTCAGCTGAAATTTTGTTTATTTTTTATTGTCAAATTTTATTTTTCAATTTGCAGTGGAGACTCCAGTTAGTTCCAGAGCTATGTGGAAAAGAATCATTTCTATTCACTATGTCCCTTGGTCCCCTGAACCATGGTGGCAGTATATACTGCTGCTGTCACTGGTTACCAGTGGCAGTATATACTGCTGCTGTCACTTAGCTCAGAGCTAAGTGAATGAATACTCTTCACTCCCTCTGCTACATTTGTGAGAACAGCATGAGATCTGAAGGTGGTCAGTTTTAGTTAACTCTCAGCTGTACACTTGTCACTGACCAAAACGCCTCCATAGATTGTCACAGGAAGTATAAATAAGAACGCTTAGAAAGCTTAAATTATGCCATGGGTGGTAAATATTGTAATATATACTGGAGTGTTACCTTGAACAAATGCAAACTAAAAATCCACAGTAGCATGAAATTGAAAAATATTAACTGCACCTTTGAGAAAACATAATCCTCTTAGAAAAATATACACCTAAATCTAATTTTCTTCCAGAGTCACCTTATCACTTTAATTTCATTGCTATAATGCATGTGTTATACTTCTCCCAGTTATTAACTCTCTATTCACTAACATATATTCATTCAACCAATATTTATTAAATTCCTTACATGTGCCAAATATGGACTATGCCAGGTTCTAAAAACAAAGAAATATGAGAGAGAGACAAAGGGAGAGAGAGATCCCTACTTCGACCAATTTATAATTTACAGTTTAATAAGGTAGACAAGTAGACCAAAAAAAAAAAAATCAAAATTCAATTTAAGTACTATACTAAGATAGAGCAAAATAAAGGATACTCTACAAGAAAGGCGGCCTGAGGGGTAATGGAAATTTCCTGGAATGAAAGGATTAGGATGGGGGCTGAGTCTAAAAGGCGGGAGGCCTCGCCTCAGCATCAGGCTCTTGCCAGGTCCACCAGCCCAGGCACGTTCCCAGGAGGCCATCCTGGGTCCTGGCTGAGTCGACTCTCTTCTCCCTCAACAAGCTGAGTCCCCACTTTGCAAGTTCTGCACCCAGTCAGAGCTCACGCAGCAGCTTGGGAAGGGTCACCTGGCTCACGCCATGAGGACTCAGCGCTCCGAATTTTAGTTTTGCGCATTGACGCAGAAGAGAATTAATTATTCATTCACCTCGGTTTTGCGTCCACGTTCACCCCACTCCACCCCGTCTCTCTTCTATTCTACAAGTCAGTAAACCTTTTCTTCCCCTCAATTCCTGGATTTACCTACTTATTGTGACTTTTGCCCTAGCCTCATTGCAACTTTGGCATTTACTTTCGATATTTCGGTCCTGAGTTAAGACCCGTAGCACCGCATCGGTTGGTTTGTAGGGGACCCGAACAATGTTTCCTTGTCTCCCCGTGTAAAATCCACTGCCGTTTCCCACTTATCAGATTCTTAGAATGATTGTGACCCCACGGGTTCCACACTAGGGCTTTCCAAGGAGGATCAGCCACCCGAGGTCACCAATGATGAGGTCACCACTGTGACACAGGGCAAGTCCCCATTTACAACAAAAGTTTTAGGCAGCCCCTTCTTTAAGTCCCATCTTGACTCTCAAGCATCCCGAAGGACAGTTCCTGTTACAGATGAATCTTGCTGGCTTATTTATTTTCTAGCAGAATAAGACTCAAGACCATCTAGTCTGTAAGTCACAAACTTATAAATCACAAACTTCGATTTGTAGGGCAAATTTGAACTGCCTGATAGATTTTGTTTGCCGTTCATGGTATTTTTAAACATTGTAATAAATTGCTCACATAAAAAAATGATTGAGAGATTTCACATAAAAATCTGAATTGCTATTTTTTTAAATGAGAAAATATGGCATAATTCAGCCCACATTCCAGTTGAGATCGGTTAGCGTGGGAGCAGTGCCGCCCTCTGAAACTCGAGTTCTCATGTCCCAGGGAACTGCTCTGAGCATCTGCAGGTGTCCGCTCCTCTGTTCGTGAATCAGTCCAACCCCCTCGCTTTCCAGGAAAAAAACAAAAAACAACAACAACAAAAAACTGAGACCTCCGGAGACCTCCAGATTTTTCTGGGCTTGGAACTGGTTGTACTACCAGAACCAGAACTTGAACATGGGTCTCTCTGCTCCACTTGCTACTCCGAGGTGCTGTCTTCTCCCCAGGCACATCCATGATTAACTGCCTCAGGCTCCCGGCCTTGCAAAGACTGCAGAAGGACCCATCGTCAGGCTCTAAGCCAAGAGGAATCATGGCTCAAGTCTTAACATCTGGATTTTGAAGAGGTTTGGTTATTTTGACTTTTTTTTTTTTTCACCCCATGTTTCTCTCCTTTTTATGGCATGTTGTAGCAGGTGAGTACGAAAGTAACAGGCAAACGCTTTTCTGGTCACTGCGTTTCTATGTCCCATGAGAGGACCTGTGCTTCCTCTTTTTAATGGCTCCTCGTTAGCTTGATGAGGACGGTCCATTTGAAATATTACGTCAGTGTCACAGACTGATTTTACAACACAGGTGCAATTTTCATTTTACCTTCGGGCTTGGTGCGACCTAGTTAGCCGAGGTATTATTGTGCACTCATAATTCCGAAATTCATTCCGATAGGACATCCTGTCAGTTCTTAGGGAGTCACCTTTCTAAGTGCTGAGATGGAGCTTCACCTACGGAGCAGTGTCAGCCAGGGGCAGCGGCACAACTCCAAAACGCAAGCTTCCCTTCTTATCTCAAAATATTCAAGTTTTGTTTTTAGTCTTCCTTATTCTCCAAGAAGCTGTAATGAACAGAAAACAGTGCCTCTGTATTTTATAATGAACCAGAGGCCCATCCTAAGCAAAGCATGCAAACTTCAGGTTGGCTGGAGCCTTTATCTGACCCTTCTGTTCCCCCAGAGACACCTGGAACCTCACGATGATGAGCTTGTGTGCCTCACACCAAAGCCAGCTGGGCACCTCCGTCACAGAGAGCATGTGCAGACTGTGACAGGCTTCCAGGGAAGCCACTTCCCACGTGTGCTCCTCTGGTTCCGTCATTGGTTTTCTGGACAAGGAGGCTGGTTCCTCCCATGAGCTGGGTGCTGTGACAGATGAGACTTCCATGCAAGAAAGTAACTCCTGCACCTTTGATGTCCTTACTGCTTTAAACTCAAAGACCTCTTGGGACCTGAAACTGTAAGGTAAGCAGCTCTCAGTCACAATTCTTGAACTTTGAAACTGTGCATGTAATTTGAGGACGCTCCTTGAAAGTCTTTGTTGTTTCATGTGAAACTTTAGCACACTGCCTCTCTTGCTGACTTAAAGAATAATAGCCCTCTGTCAAACATGCACACACAGCTCTGATTCAAAAAAAAAAAAAAAACAAACACTGCTTAAAACATAAAAATCCTTTCATAATGAAATACTCATGTGGACTCGTTGCACTTTTAAACTTGTGTGGAAGTGTCCGGGATGGGCTGGCTTTTTTCTCTGCTCTCAGTCAGTGGAATCAGTATTTTTTTTGAATGGGATCAAATTATCTTTGCCACTTGAAAACAGAGTCTGTGTGTGGGACAAAGCCCAGAGAGAGAAAAGCCCAGTGGAACTGCGACCAAATGTCACTTCAGGTCTGTGGGGCTTTATCTAAAGTGTCCCTGGGTGCTCCCTTAGACCTGGGAGGGAATTAATGAAACGCTGCCGCTCTAACGGTGCAGGGCCCAGAGAAGCTGCTGGGCTCAGGTGCTGCCGTGTGCGGGCCAGGTCCCTGTGGTTGTGGCAGATTAAACTGGGAAGCAAGAAATCATTAAGAGCCAGAGGTTTGTC
>NW_011888852.1:2070308-2077337 GCF_000151845.1 Pteropus vampyrus | reverse complement strand
AAAGTAATTCGGTCAAAGGCAAATTGGTCAATACAATAAATTAGTTGAAAATGAATATCTTCTACCATTAAATGTTTAAGTATGAGTGATAAGACATAAGATAGCTTTACAGTGCTATAAATATGTATAAACATAATTTTAGTTTTCAGAACTCTTATTATCATTATGTATATTGACTTTATCTTCAATTACTCTATATTGTGAGAAGTTTGAAAAATTAATAAATTGATTAGACAACAAGGTAAGGATCCCAAAAGGAACTAATTATTTGAAACTACTGGAGTGGTTGAACAATTGACCACAATTATTATTTATATATCATTTTGGGCTTTTTAAGCAACACGTACCATTTTGGGGAAAATTATAAATATAAACCAGAAAAAAGTTAAACATCGTCTTATTCAAATAGTGCCAACTAATGACTGAACACTAATGTATGATAGCCTTCCATATGCTTTTCCTATAACTATATATGATATTTTATCTACCATGTGGTATTTGGAACCTAGCATATTTTTAAAAACAATCCATTGGTTATTACACATTTGCATTCTTCTAATTAATTGATGAATAGTTAGACTGTTTCAATTATTCTACATTGTAAATAGTGTTTGATAGGAATAACTGGCCGAAAAATGAATTAGAAATTTTAAAAATCAAGCTATTGAGAAAAATTAAAATATGGATAAAATATATAAGGTGCAAAATGGGTCACAACACTGTCCAGCAGTACAAAAAAATAAATGACCATATTTGAAAAGACGCTGACTGCCATTATTCCCTTGTAACTAGATCATTAGTTGACAAAATTGTATTCTTGACCAAACTGCTTTTTGTCAAATTGCTTACAACAAAAGCAACAGACAAAATGCACATGGACTTCAGTGGGGCATTGTGTAATTCCTTCGTGATATTGTTGGAGACAAGATTAAGAAATAAAAGCTGAACTACTGCTATTAGGCAGAGTAATAACTAGCTGCATAAACACACTGAGAGTGCTTCTTAGCAACCTGGGAGGGTGTAGTCTGGGGGCTTATAACAAAGCTCTGTTCTTGGTTTTATCCTAATATTTTATCAGTGTCTTGGAGAAGTGTATGTTCAACAAATTTCTGGATATAAAGCCAAAAAGAATAATACATTAGTGTGTTAACATCATCAAAATTCAAACAGATCTCAACAAGGTTGGAACAATGATCTGAAACTACCTAGAACTATATAACAATGATAAATATAAGGCTATTTACTTTGGTTCACAAGTGTAAATGAACAAGTACTTATTGTAAGAACTTGCACTTGTGAAATAAGACTTCAGGATTCTGGTTGGCAGCAATTTCCGTATGGTATAGAAAAAGAAGGCGATGTGATCTTGGGTGACATTGTTAGGAGGGTCAGGGAGGCGTATATACTATATGCCAATCCATGTGCTGGCTACGGCACGAGCCTGTTGTCACAGTCCCAGCTCCTATGTGATCCTCTCTGTTTGTGAATACACATGCCATCCTTGAACTACCCTCGAACCCTGTAGCCCAAACTACTAACCAGTCCAGATAATGACTTCAACACTTCTGACTCCAAAAGATCTTTTTATTCCAATGTTAGTAAGGTATTTTTGGGTGAATACAGAGAGGGAGGTAGTTGTTAGCCCAGCACACAGGAGACATCTGCAAATCTTTATAAGATTAGGAATACCAATTAGATCTTGTAACAAAGTATAGTTGGACAGTCAGGGCCCCACAGGGACAAAGTCTTGTGAGAAAATACTCTTCACATCATGACACTTAATGAGCATCAAGATTCCAGATGAAGTGGAGGATGCTGTGGAAATCTAGAAGGACCATCTGAGCTCCAGGGGGTGGTGTGCACCACACCGGCTAAACTCCGGCATGAGAGGCTTAAGGAAGTATGAGTACACTAAAATGATTTATAGACCCAGAAAAGTGAGTACAAGATGGTGGCAATACAGGAAGACATGGAACTCATCCTCTCCCGTAAGCAAACTCAAATATACACACATAGAAAGAGCTATTACTCCACTGAGACAAACGAGGGCTGAATATACAGCTTCTGAACAGCAAGTAAGAGAAAGAGACTGCGTAGAGAAGGCTGGGAACTGCAGGAGCCCTCTGGGAGCTGCGAGAACTCTCTAGATTTGGACTGGAGAAGCCAGTGACCACCAGTGTTTACACCCCCCGCCACTTCGATAGAGCAGGTAAAGCTCTACTCCAGGGCTTTGGCCTACCCACAAGAACCTCCACAGTGCATTCCAAGTTACATGGCCCAGAGCAAAGCTTTTTCCTCCGAGCAAAGGGAGCAAATAGGAATAACAGGGCATCACCACACACACCTGGCCTCTTGGCCAGGAGCTGCTCCAATCAGGCAAGCCAGTGCCCCAGGTGCTGTAAGCACCTGTCCTACTCCAACCTGCTTCACAAAACTTCCTGGTACATAAAACCTACACAGAAGTCACTTCATAAAACCAATTTCTGTACGACAAAGAGAGAGACTGTATAGAAAAGGCTGGGAGCCACGAGAGCTCCCTGGGGACTGAGAATTCTCCAGTGAAAGGGGACAGTGATCACCACTGTTTGCATCCTCCTCCACCTCCTAAGGAGGGGTAGGAGCTCTATCCAAGTGCTCTGCCCTGTCTGCAAGGTCAATGCAGCACCTTTGCGACACATAGCCTGAGACCATCTAGGCCCCCAACAAAGTGAGCAAGC
Source organism: Pteropus vampyrus (assembly GCF_000151845.1). Classification (NCBI taxonomy): domain Eukaryota; kingdom Metazoa; phylum Chordata; class Mammalia; order Chiroptera; family Pteropodidae; genus Pteropus; species Pteropus vampyrus. The sequence goes on along the minus strand of NW_011888852.1, from coordinate 2,074,620 downwards.
AGGATCAACAGGGTATCATACGTGCACCTGGCCTCCCCACCTGGGACCACTCCGGCTCGGCAGGCCAGTGTCCCGGATGCCTTACACACCTAGTTGGCTCCTTCAGTCTGCCAAAACCATCCAGCACACACAACCAGCAAAGAGGGTGCTTCTTTTTCAAGACTGGAAGAGAGGGCTACTTTGTCTAATTCATATAAACAAACATAGATAGTCAAACAGAATGAAAAAGCAGAAGAATATACATCTCAAATAAAGGAACAACAACAAAAAATCCCCAGAAAAAAGAAAAAAAGAGCCTAAGAAAACATAGATAAGTAATTTGTTTAATAAAGAATTCAAAGAAACAATCGTAAGGACACTCACCACAGCTGATAGTGGAATAGAGGAACTTAGGGAGAACTTTAACAAAATGTTAGAAAATACAATAAGGAGCCAAGCGGACCTGAAGAATACAATAACTGAAATGAAAAAATACATTAGAAGGAATCGACAGCAGATTAGTTAATACAGAAGAATGAATCAGCAACCTGGAAGACAGAATAGTAGCTATCGACCAATCAGAATAGCAAAAATAATTTTTTAAAATGACGCTAACTGAAGAGACCTCTGGGATAACATCGAGTGCTCAAACATTCTCATTATAAGGATCCCAGAAGGAAAAGAGAGAGAAAGGAACAGAAACATTATTTAAAGAAATAACGGCTGACCTGGGGATGGAAATAGACATCCAGGCCCAGGAAGCACAGAGAGTTCCAAACAAGATGAACCCAGAGACCCACACCAAGACACTGTAATCAAAACAGCAAAAGTTAAAGATAAAGAGATCATCTTGAAGGAAGCAAGAGGAAAACAAGAGAAACATACATGGAAACTGCATAAAGCTATTGGCTGACATCTCATCAGAAACTTTGCATGCCAGAAGGAAGCGGCGGGACATCTTTAACCCATTTCCCGTTTAGAAAAAAAAGTGCAGCTGGCTGCCAGTGTTAATTGGATTTTATATAAACACACTCTTTGAGGCTGAAGAGAATCTGACTGGTTTTGAATGTGAAAATAAAATAGAACAACTGTTCTTGGAGTTATTTCTAAACAGAACTTGTCTCTAATCCTAATGTAATGGAAATGTATAAGATTTAATAATTTTTTTTGAGTGGTATATTTCAAAGCACAGAATAACATAAAGCGGAACATCACATTCTGCACAAAAATATCGTGTTTCTTTCCGGATCTTCCTGCCATCATTTGTTTGCACTATTTTTTCCAAAGAGTTATCGATATGCTAGAGCAATTTGAAAATAATAATAAAAGCAAGATATTTTGTGGCAAGCTTTGGGGGTAAGGTTAGAACTGTAATTCACGAGTTATCTCAGGGTAAACACTACGGCTGCAAACACTGCCAGCGAGTATTCTCGGGGCAAATGGGAAATGGGTTAAAGTGCTGACAGAGAGGATACCTAGGATAATTACCAAGGTTATCATTTAGACTTGAAAGAGAGATGAAGATTTCCAGAACAGGCAAAAATTAAAGGAGTTCAGCACCATTTACAAGCGAGGTTAAAGAATCTTCTTTAAGTAGAAAAGGAAAGGCCACAACCAGAAATAAAAAATATAAGAAAAGAGCAAAAATCTCACAGGCGAAGCCAAATATTTGATAAACCCAGTGTTTCAGACATTTAAAAAGCTACTATGAAGGTCAAACAAAAAAGGTATCAAACTAAACTCAAACTACAATAAGCAGTTAGAGATACACAAAGCTTGGTGTGGGCGGGGAATGTCGTCCTTCTAGAATATATTCAAAATAAAATGCCTATCAGCTTAAAATAGACTGCTATAAATACAGCTATATATATAAACTTCATGGTAACCGCAAAACAAAAAGTACAAAGAATAAAGATAAAAGAACCCAAACAAAACACCAAAGAAAACCAACAAACCACAAGAGAAAAGACTGAGATAAGAAGACAGGAACAGGAGAACTATCAGGAAAAAAATAGCATAATGACAGTAAGTACATATTTATCAATAATTACTTTAAATGTAAATGGATTAAATGATCTAATAAGAAGACATGGGGTAGCTGAACCAGTTTAAAAAACTAACATGCTGCCTTCAAGAGACTCACTTCAAGTTGAAAGTAAAGGGATGGAAGAAGATATTCCAGAAAAATGGAAATGAAAAGAAAGCTGGGGCAGCAATGCTCATCTAAGTAGGCAAAACAGACTTTAAAACAAAAAACATTTAAAAAGACAAAGAAGGACATTACACAATTATAAAGGGGTCACTCTAAGAAGGGGATGTAACAATCATAAATATCTATACGCCCAGCATAGGATATCAAACTATACTACAAAGCAACAATGGTCAAAACAGGATGGTACTGGCATAAAATTAGACACGTAGATCAATGGAATGGAATAGAGTGCCAAGAAATAAATCTTTATTTATATGGTCAATTAATCTATGACAAAGAAGGCAAAAATATAGAATCGGGTAAAGACGGTCTCTTCAATAGGTGGTGCTGGGAAAACTGGACAGGTACATGTGAAAACTTGAAATTGGACCACTTTCTTATACCGTACACAAAAATAAACTCAAATGAATTAAAGACTTAAATGTAAGACCTGAAACCATAAAAATCCTAGAAGAAAACATAGGCAGTAAACACTGTGACATCATTTTTAGCAATATCTTTTTAGATACATCTTCTCAGGCAAAGGCAACAAAAAAACATAAACAAATGGGACCACATCAAACCAATAAGTTTTTGCACAGAAAAGAAACTATCAACAAAACAAAAGCCAGTCTACTAAATGGAAGAAGTTATTCACCAATGATACCTGTGATAAGAAGTTAATATCCAAAATTTATTTAAAAACTCCTACAACGCAACACCAAAAAGCAAACAATCCAGTTGAAAAAAGAAACTGAGCAGTGGACCTGAATAGACATTTCTCCAAAGAGGAAATATAAATGGCCAATAGGCATATGAGAAGATGCTCAATCTCACTAATCATCAGGGAAATGCAAACTAAAACCACAATGAGATATCACCTCACATGTGACAGAATATGTGTCATCAATAAATCAACAAATAACAAGTGCTGGCAAGGATGTCAGGGAAAGGGAAGCCTCGTGCACTGTTTGTGGAATTATAGATTAGTTTAGCCACTATGGAAAACACTACGGAGATTCCTCAAAAAACCATATGACCCAGCAATTCCACTTCTGGGTATTTATCCAAATAAAACAAAAACACTAAGTCAAAAAGATATATGCACCCCTTGTTCACTGCAGCATTACTAGTAATAAAAAAGATACAGAAGCCACCTATGTGTCCATTAATAGATGAATGAATAAAGAAGATGTGGTGTGTATATACGCACACACATATATATCTAATATTACTCGGCAATAAAATAGAATGAAATCTTGCCATTTGTGCCAATGTGGATAGACCTAGAAGCTATTATGCTAAGTGAAATAAGTCAAAGAAAGACAAAATCAGTATGATTTCACTTATATGTAGAATCTTAAAAAATAAATAAATGAATGAAATAAAACAGAAACCTAGAGAAGTTGATGGGGTGAGAATAATAAAAAAGAGCAGAGACTCAGGAGAGAATAGAAAGCATTGTGAGCCGGCGTCTTCTACCTGTCCAGCCGCTGGGACTGCCCGTCCACTTAGCAAGGGCTTCCACGTTCCTTCTGATTTGTTTCTGCAGGGTCCCCCGCTTCCTGTGTCTGTGCTCCTTTCAGACATCTGCATCTGCTGACTACCGGTTGGAGGCTGAGTCTTCAGTCCTAGCCTGCAAGCGATTCTCAGCAGGCCGTGATGTCCACTGGTCTCTATTCTGTGTCACTGGAAAGAAGGCAACACATCGAGCAGTTCGGAGCTCAGGCTTCGGTTTAGGCCCAGGCCCTACTACCTGCGGCTTTGGGAAATGCCCTGAAGTCTTCTCAGTCTGTTTCCTCACAGGTAAAAATAGAGATCATATCAGTATTAACCTGTTAGGGCTGGCGTGAGAGTTAAATAAAATCGTGCGTGGCGATCCACTGCGCATGGTGACTGGAACATTCCATAACGTTTTAAATCCTCGTTGCTTCTCATTATCCTCTATACCGATGCTGTATTCTCTGAGGCTGAGCAAACACTGATGTAAAGTAGCACAGTGGCCTTCGGGGCCAGGAGCAATTGCAGTCACCATAATAAAAGGGAGGACAGAGGCAGCTTCAACAAATAAAAGTTTCTCTGAGGGAAGACGAAAGACTAACAGTGAGCAAACCTTCCACTCAGCTCCTTGCACACCGAGAT
>NW_011888852.1:2063346-2069803 GCF_000151845.1 Pteropus vampyrus | reverse complement strand
GTCCTAGTCTGCAAGCGATTCTCAGCAGGCCGTGATGTCCACTGGTCTCTATTCTGTGTCACTGGAAAGAAGGCAACACATCGAGCGGTTCGGAGTTCAGGCTTCGGTTTAGGCCCAGGCCCTACTACCTGCGGCTTTGGGAAATGCCCTGAAGTCTTCTCAGTCTGTTTCCTCACAGGTAAAAATAGAGATTATATCAGTATTAACCTGTTAGGGCTGGCGTGAGAGTTAAATAAAATCATGCGTGGCGATCCACTGCGCATGGTGACTGGAACATTCGATAACGTTTTAAATCCTCGTTGCTTCTCATTATCCTCTATACCGATGCTGTATTCTCCGAGGCTGAGCAAACGCTGATGTAAAGTAGCACAGTGGCCTTCGGGGCCAGGAGCAATTGCAGTCACCGTAATAAAAGGGAGGACAGAGGCAGCTTCAACAAAAAAAAGTTTCTCTGAGGGAAGACGAAGGACTAACAGTGAGCAAACCTTCCACTCAGCTCCTTGCACACCGGGATAAGTCTCCCTCGGTCTCCATCTGGAACCTACCACCGCGAGCACAGAACTAACCTTCTGAACAACAGGAAACCCAGCCCTATTCCTGAGCGGCTCTGTCATTACTTTACAGACAGAAATTCTTTTTCTCCTGAAATTCTAAGAGAATAGTATGCTAAGCCCTGGTAGACCTTGCAATCCAGCTTGAACAATTCCCAATCACGGCCAATCTCGTTTCATGTGCTCTCCCACAGTGGTCCCCCGTGATGCAAATCCAAGGCATCATCATGTCACCTATAAATATTTCAGCGTGCACCTCTGATAAAAGGCCCAGGACTTGGTTTTCACACTCCACTTGTTTCCCCCTGTTTAATTGACAGTATTGTTTTCCTTTCTTCGTAATCTAATGGTTCATCTCAGAGGATGGTGTCTTAGAAAGGAAGAAATGCAATAGCACACTCATAAAAATACCCCCTAAACTACGTGCTTAACCACCTGTTTACCTACTTTCCTCTACAAGTCTATATGAATGAGAACATAAAAATAAATTTAAATTAAATTAAGCATGTAAGTTCTGAGAGAGCAACAGAGATAGTTCTGAATACCTTAGGATACCGCCTGGAAAGTCTTAAAAAAAATAAATAAAAATCACATAAGCATTTTATCACACTAGTTACAGAAGCATACCGACTATGGAGTATGAAGCTTGATAGCCTCAGGATGAAGCTGTTTCTCCTTTAATAACGCTTCCATAGTGAAAATCCTTCTTTATCATCTCTGGTGTCCTCACTCATCACTCTGGCTTTGATAAGTTTTCTAAATGGAGATAAAAGAAATGGCATCGTGTACTGAATGGGACGAGAGGAAAGAGGGGGACTTGTGGTGTCCCCAGTAGATTGGGAAGACACATAATTTAGTCAGATGTGGGATAGCTGGTGAATTTATGCACTGTTTCTGTTTTAGCTAGTTTGACAGGCGAACAAATCTTCTGGATATTTTTAGACCTGCATCATAAACAAGATTTGTAAAAGTCTGATGTGACTGGGGATCTTGGCATCTAGGACTAGCTGTGTGACTCTGAGCAATCAGCTGAGGAGTCTCTGAACCTCAGTTTCTTTGTATTAGAAAAAGGCAGACTCAGGGGTTAACTCGTAATGTAGAATGCGACCTCCACGAGGGCTGAGATTTTTGACTGTTTTGTTCACTGCTGTATTTGCAACACCTAGAGCAGCGTGTCTGACACACAGTAGGTGTGCAGTAGATGCTGAATGGATGAATGATGGATGGATGAATTTCAGTTTCCAATCTCTGGGACAAACTGTGGAGGAGAATTTACTCCTAGTAATCGGAACTCGTCCAAATACGCACGCTAAACAGTGTGTGCACGAAATAAATGATGCTTCTCATACATATGACTTACCACTTTTCAAATATGCATAGGTTCTTTTGTGGCTGATAAAAATTTTAAACCGTATGATTAGTATTATGTAGCACTTTGTGAAATTCTTCGACAATATGAGCAATCGTTACATAGCACTTAGTTTGTCAGCTACTCTAAGCACTTCATATTACCTGACTGACTCTTCACGACACCCTATGAGGCGGACACTTTAATTATCCCTATTTTGCACATGAAGACACTGAGGCAGAGAGATGAAGTGATGGATGGAATCGAGATTCAAATCCAAGCAACCCGGATACAGAGACCCTGCTCTACCCTGCGGTGCTTTATTAAGATTGCCGAGGTGGCTTCTAGACTAAAATGACGGCTAGGCTCATGGCCAGCCCATGAATGCTGTGATTCCACATGAGTCCTAATCCCTACATCAGTGACATTAAAACAGCAGTGCAAAGTACATTCGGAGAAACATTGGCTGTTTCTCCTGAGATCCATGGAGGTGATGTAGAAAGTTTTCTCCGATTAGAGATTAGGAAGGATTTCCTTTGTTTAGAGATTAGGAAACTGTGGCATACCATTCCCAGAAATTCGGCCAAAAGTCTGAGGTCGAAGGAATTTGTAGGCCCAACCACAAGGCCTGTTCTGGTTTTAGCAGCCGCTTCTCTTCCTTCGGGGGCAAGTCAGGTTATTTCAAGCTGTGGTTTATTCCAGGTCCCTGTGGTCAAGGGCAGTCTACTGACATGTTTAGCCCACATCGTGCACTGAGCCAGTCGAGTGACACTGACTTATGACCTTCCCCCTTGGGACTCTCATAAACCACAAGTTACGACACCCAAGAGAACCCTGGAGAGAGTCAAAGCTTGGAATTAATTTTATTTTTGGCCTAATGGTTTCCTCTTCTCTCATTTCTGATCAGTCCTTTCTCAGCAGCTGCTTCTGGAAGCCAGCGAGCTTCCAGTTCCTTACACAACATTACTTAGCCTCATTATTCGAAGAAAAGTAGGAAAGCTAAAGTTAAGCTCTTTCTCCTCTAAGAGAAAAAAAAAAAAATCCTAGGTAGTAATTACTCCATTGTCTGAAACGACACTCTTAAGTATTATCTTTCCATCAAAATTAGTCAGTACAGAGGAAGTGGCAGCACAAGGGAGTAGGTAGAATAAAATACTGTTTTCCTGTAGCTGCTGGTCAAAAGAGATCATTTAAATGTTGCTACCTACTTTGAAATGCAAAAGTGTCCATTAATTCTTGACCATAACAAGATTAAGTACCTGAATGTTGTTTTTCTTATTTGGGGCCCCAAAGTGACAGCCTTCTGCCTGTTTTGTAGTGTTATATCAGGGGCTCTTCACTGATTGGTTCCCCGTCCTGAAATGCTGGCCCGATAACAGGAACTCTGCCTCCTCCGGCCCTCTTTTATTCCCATCGTGGTGACATTCATAAGACAGTCTATAAATAATTTCTCACACTGTCTCACTTTATCTTTTTGGCCAAGACGAGGAAGGTAGAAAAGACAGTGGAATGGAGATGTAAAGTTGAGAGATCTGTGTCTCTTCGGCACCCAGAAGTTCTTCCTCTCAAATCCTGAGTGTGGATTGGAAAGGACTTCTAATCATTTACATCAAAGGCATTTCCGTGTTTTATCTCTGGGAAGACAGGGCAGAACAGAAATTGGTCCTCACCCCTGTATGTATGCTCCAATCCCATCCCTCCCTTTAGTACAGGCAATGCTTGGACACCTCCCTTCCTGATGGAAGTTGCTAGGCACTCTTCTTATGATGAGGTCAGACTTTATCACAGCTCACGCCGGGGGGAGAAGCAGGTGCTGCGGCATCGGCTTTAGGTAAGTAATACTGAAGCTAATCTCATTCAGAGGAGTTCGGATGCTCAGGCCTCACACATTGCTCTATTGGAGAAGCTTTAAACTGGATCGTATCTGAGAGAGCCAGTTTCTCTCATCAGCCCTGGTCTCCTTCCTCCCTCTCTCTCCTTCTGGCTTTCAAAATTACAGACAGGGACATTTATCTGTAGATAGTTAAGGCCCTGTTGAACTTCCTCTTCACACTGTAACAGGGTAGATCTCGTTGAAGACCAGGACACAGATGGTGCCTTCTCTCAAATACACCAAATTACCTCCCTAGATATTACTATTGGGAAGAGTGGTCGAGCTTAAGGCTGATATGGAAGAGTATAAATAAATGAACGAATGGAGGCCATATATTCAGTATACTATAGCAAGAGAGTCAGCCACCATCACATGCATTTGGCAGAGACTCAAAAGCGGGCAGAGGAGTGGGAAAGCTGTAGAGTAGAAGGAAGGGGTGGTTGAGGTGTGATCTGATGGGAGGTTGCACCACGGGGAAGCTGGAGGAGGGCTAGCTACAATTGGAGCATCCTATATGACTGGTTAGGGGTGCATTTTTGGCTAATTCGTCCTGAACTGGAAGCAGGGATTAAAAATAGGGAAGCTGACCGTCACTGGCCAAGCCCCAACTATCCCTGGCCTATTGCTGCAGAGGTTGTGTTTTGGCTTCTCAGGCTGGTTGCTGCAGAGACTGTGTGTCAGAGCTTTGTTGTCACGTATGGTCTGGCTGTTGTCGGCTTGTATATTCAGTCTCTCAGGAAGGACGGCTAAGGAATGCAGCCCATCTCCAGTCTCCCAGAGGAGACATCTGTGACGTGGTTATAATGAGTCTTCCTTCTCCTTCCATATATCACAGAGTTCTCTCCTTGAGAAACCTCACATTCACTCTCTTCCTTCCACCAAGGTCTGGTCCGGACGCATCATCTCCTCTCCGGGAACTGCCGAAACCCTGACCTATCTTGACTCTTCCCTTCATTCTCCTGACCTTTAAGTCCTTCCAGCAAACTGGCCACCCTGAGGCTAATCATGTCCAAACCAGCTGCTTTTTGTGACACGCAGGCCCAAAGTAAATCCAAAACAACACCTAACATGGCTCTATCGTAATCAGTCAAGATCGAATTTGCAAAGCCTTCTGCCTGACTGTCAAAGTCTCCTCATGGTCTGGTCCACGTTGCCAACCCGGCCTGACTCCTCCCATGCCTGGAGACTACTCTCTCCCGAGCTCTCCCGCACTGTGGACAGTAACTTCTGCAAGGAAAGGCCTGGAATAGCCTCCAGGTGGGCTATGGGCTCGCTCCTCAGTTTCTTGACGATGCATGGCCACGGGCTGTACCCTCACACCTGGTAGTCACCACACAGAAATATGTATTAAGATCAATCCCAATTCGTCTTTTAGATTTTTTTTTTGGTATTTTCTATTTACAAACATTTTTCATATTCATCATTTCTTACGACTTTCATAACAAACCTGGGAGGAAGTTTAATGCTATTTAATATTGTTTCCACTTTATGGGTGAGAAAATTCACGCTTTAATAAATTAAGAGATTTACCCCAATAGTAAAAGTGAAGAATAAATTAGTAGACAATATTTTCGCAGTCTCAATTCTTAGAGCTCTGATCTGGGTATTCACTTAACACTTATATATATTTTTTATCACTGCTATAGAACACTTGGGCAATACAGAAAAGGGTAAAAATAGAAGGAAAAAAATCACCTATAATCATGCTTCCCTATAGCTTCCCAGTTAACATTCTGCATATTTCTTTGCAGTTATTTTCCTACTATTTTAAAATAACAGATCCCAAACTACATATAATTTGTATTACTCTTTGTTAGTTAAATATATAATTGGCCTCACAACCCTACTTTCCAGGGTGCAAGAGTAGTTGATTCTGTCTTTATTAATGACACTAGGCGCTCCTACGCTCAGAGTAGCCTTCCCGGCAGGAATCCAAGAAATAGAATCACCCTAAATCACAAGACACCCAGTTAAATTTGAATTTCAGATAAATAACAAATAATTTTTAAATATAAGTATGTCCCAAATATTGCACAGGATAGACATGCTTATAAAAAGTTATTCGTCGTTTATCTGAAATTCGGCTTCAACTGGGTGCATTTTTATTTGCTAAATTTGGCAACCCGACCAGGAAAGCAACATCATCGAGGTACTGACGGCATGAATGGAGCTGTCCCACTTCATGGGCACAGTGAGGGGAACGAGCATTCCCATCAAGACCACAGCTGCCCAGCAGCCAGGTCTAGATGTGGTCAGACCAGCAAATGACGGCCGAACGCACACAGCCGGCCAAATTGTGAGACTCAGGACCTTTCCCAATGACGTGGAACTATTACGATTACAGAGATTTCAACAACTGGAGAAATTTTAATAATCAGAGCAGTTTTAACTGTCAGAATATTTTTTTAAACCATAAGAAACTACGAGAACCAGCACAGATAATAGTGCTATTTAACCCTCCCCCCCCAAAAAAAAAAACAAACAAAGTCTGGCTTAATGCTATTGACATAAAGAAACATGAATTCGGCGAAGGAAAACTGCATGAGTAGAAACTGGCTGCAGCCTGGCCAGGCGGGGCTTCATCTGCCCGCAGCCTCTGACCCTGCCGTGCCTGCATACCTCGCCTCCACCGCCTCCCTCCAAGGTCCTCAGAGGACCTCTCAGCGTCTCAAACACTCTGTTCAA
>NW_011888852.1:2060547-2062477 GCF_000151845.1 Pteropus vampyrus | reverse complement strand
CAACTTCCATCCCTGCTTTAAATTCTCTGGCATATTAAGTCACTCTAGCCCACGTCTGCCATTCAGGTCGAGATGGCTGATGCGGTAGGGAAGCACAGCCCTAGTGCTACCAGACCTGATTGTTTGGGAGAAGCTCATAGTCCAATGGTTTATGGGAAATTTATAGGTTTTTTAATTTTCAAAATATATGTGAGCCAAACATAAGAAATATGTGAACCAGAAGTGTCCCTGAATATATTAAAAGTTCTAAAACTTTCAGCTTGCAAGTCTTTTAGAAAGTTTTTAGATCGATCTTCCGTTTTTTTCTTTCCAATCTTCTTTCTTCCATCCCTGCTCTCTCCTCCCTTCTCCCCGTCCTCTCTCCCTGCCTTCCTTCCATAATATTTATTGAGCAGCTACTATTTCCAGGAACTATTCTTACTACTGAAAAATAGAGAAAAAAAGAAAGATAGTCACAGGCATATAAGTAGAGCCTAAGGAATAAAGTCAATAAAATTGTAATAACTATGTGTGGTGCCAGGTGGGTACGAGACTTACTGCGGGGGGGGCGGTCATTTTGTAAGTTATAAAATGTCTAACCACTATGCGGTACGCCTGAAACTCATATAATACTGCGCATCAATTGTAATTTAAAAATTTTTTAAAAATACTAAGAAAGAAAAACACTATACAAAATCAGAGTTTCGATTCTGGCGGGACAGGAGAGGAGACAGGCAATAAACAAAGAAATAGACTATCTGGTGATAATCGCTATGGAGAAAAATAAAGTGGGCAAGAGGAGTAAGGGGTGGGGAAGGTGCTACGAATTTAAATAGCGAGGAAGGGAGAAAAACAAGGGGCTGGTGGGGACCGAGAGAGGACGGAGCCATTAACTTGCTTAAACCCTCTCACACTAAGAACCTCCGCTTCTCATATGTTCCCGTGGTCAAGCATATCACTGCAGGTCTCTGAGTGAGGCTGGTGGTAGCATTTCCCTCGGGACTTCCAACCTGTGCTACCGCGATGGCGGTCGAGGAACCAGTTCCGGAGCCTCCTCCTGCTTGATGCTAACTTGTGCTTTTGTGGAAATTTACCAGCAATGTGCATTTGTTAATTCACTCGTTTATGCATTTGCTAAATGTCTACTAGGTGCCGAGAGCAATCTAGAATGCTGGGGGATCAAAGCTGGAACAGGCACAGCTGATGGCTGCCCAAAGAGCTTGCATCTAGTACTAAGAAGCAAAGATAAAGATGAATAGATGGAATAAAGTATCTCAGGTGTACACACACACACACACACACACACACACACACACACATACGCACAGTATCACTTCTGGAGACATCAGGGCTGGAACAGCCCGGGAAGAGAGAGAATGAGGATGTGTCTCAATCTGGAAGCATAGCAGTGAAAGTCTCATTATTTATAAAGTCTCATTTATTACTGACTTGTATGTCATTAAATGTCAACAGTAATATATTAGCCTCCTCGGTTGACATATTAGAATCAATTGTGAAAAATACATCAATTCTTGCCAATAAATGTATTTCTTCTCTGAAGGAACTGTCCACTGTTGCATGCCTGATTTCATCTGCATAATACTCAGCCAGAATTTTTGTTCACGCAATTCAAAAAAAAAGTTATTAGTGCTGTCTATGCCCATTTACTATGGAAAAATATTTAAATCCACGTTAACGTCTCACTAATGATGTTCTGAACACAGAAAGACATTAGGGATTAGGTGTGCTTATCTCATTAAAGTCAATTATAAGAAGGAAAGGTTCCTACCATGAACCTATATTTCTAAAGCATTCGTAATTGTGAAATGCCACGCAGTTATTTTGTTTACTAGCTCTTGGCATTCCTCCAGAGGGCTAGAGATGGGGCAAGCAGTCCCTTTCACAAAAGGAGAAATGAGTCTTGCCATGAGGTGTGGTTTGTCAGCGGTCA
>NW_011888852.1:2035207-2059132 GCF_000151845.1 Pteropus vampyrus | reverse complement strand
AGTGTTCTTCGTAGCACATAAGTTTTTAATGTGGATGAAGTCCAATTTGTCTGTTTTTTTGTTTTGCTGCTTGTACTTTTGGTGTCATACCTAAAAACTCATTGCTGTATACCAGAACATGAACATTTCTTCCTGTTCTTTTTTCCAAGAGTTTAAAAATTTTAGCTGTACATTTAGGTGTCTGATTTTGAGTTAATTTTTGTATATTGTATAAAGTAAGTGTCCAACTTGATTCTTTTGCATGTGGTTATCCAGTTGTCCCAGCACCATTAATTGAAAGGACAATTCTTTCTCCACTGAATTGTCTTGGCACCCCTGTCGAAAATCCTTTGACCACAGATGTATGGGTTATTTGCGGATTCAGTTCTATCCTATTGACCTATATGCCTCTCCTTATTCAAAGTAATACACTGTTTTTATCACTGTAAGTTTGTAATAAGCTTTGAAATGAGTAACTTTGAGTCCTGTAACATTGTTCTCCTTCTCCAGATTATTTTGGTTATTCTGGGTCACTGCATTTCCCTATGAATTTATGGATGAATCTGACAATTTCTGCAGAGCAAGTAGCCTGGATTTTGACAGATATGACACTGAATCTTATATTAATTGGAGGAGTATCGCCATCTTAATGATACCCAGTCTTCCAGTCCATTCCAGACCACAGGATATCTGTTGACTTAAGTCTTCTTTAACTAACTTCAATGATATTTCATGGTTTTCGGTGTACAGGTCTCACACTATTTGTTGCTGAATTTATTCCTAAGTATTTACTCTTTTTAATGTGTAAATTAAAGACATAACTAGTAGTATCATTTAAAAAACAGCTACCACTTCTTACTAGATACCAAATACTGGATCAACCCATTGTCTCGTTCAAACCACCCGACAACTCTCTGAGGTGCTATGACTGGTCCCAATCTAGAGATGAAGAAATTAAAGCTCAAAGATGTAACTTGCCCACGTTCTTCTTAATAAGTGGCCTCTTGGAATTAGAAACCTTGTGTGCCATTAATGTAAATTTTTTTGTGCCTCATTAAATTGGCTTTCAAGTCAAAAATAGTTTGGGAATCCATGTGTTTTTACATCCTAAGGAACCATGCGACTGTTATGAGTTTCACTTTAGTATCATATAAGGATCAGCTGGTAAACAGACTATGGTAAACTACTACAGAATAACCTTCAATGACAATTATTATTTAGAAATCTAGAGATTGTATTTTATCATAATTCCAATGTGATTTTATCACATGTGCAATTATGAAATTGTGGCTTAAATCAGTCTTCATCAAAATACCAACGACACAAAAATATTAAATTATTGAAATTCCTATCTCTCATTTCTATCTTGTATGACTCTAATTATGCAGAACTAGAGCTGAGAAAGGAAAATATCGATAGCATAACAAATATGCCCAAAGGTTGTGAATTTTGGTCAGTTTGGTTCAAGAAATATGTATTGAGGGCTATTGTTTTAGTCTTCTATTGTTGTACAACAAATATTTGGCATAAAACAATGATCATTTTATTATATCTCACAATATTGTAGGTGAGGAATTTAGGCAGAGCTCAGCTGGGCAAGTCTTCTTCTCAACATGGTGACACTGAGGTCACTTGGGGATATTCGGCTGCCAGCTGGTCAGGTCTAGAGGGTCCAAGATGGCTTCCCTCACATGCCTGATGCCTTGGTGGGTGAAGTAAGCAGAAAGTTGTCTCATATGGGTCCCTCTCCTATTCCCTCTACAAATACCTTCCAGGAGAGTAGGAGGGCTTCTTACAGAATTGGTTGGGACCCCTAGAGAAAGGGTGGAAGGGAGGCTGGAAACTGGCATCTCATCCCTTCCAACATACTCTATTGGTCAAAGTAGTGATAGAGCAGCCAAGATTCAAGAAGAAGAGCACTAGAACCCATCGCGAGATGAGAGTGATATCAAAGACTCTGCATCCATCTTAAACCTGCCACAGATTTCTTGTACCAAATATGATGTTAGGCTTTGGGGAAACAGAGATGAAAAAGAAACTGTCTCATTATACAAAGATCTCAAAGTTTAATGGGCTATTGTTAGGGTGATCAGCTCATTTCATTTATTGTCTAAACCAGATAATATTGAAAGAGTAAATGAGCAGTGCAAATGATTATTTTGTTTAGATCAGAAGCGTGAAATGGAACTACCCTAGGCAAACTGGAACGATGGCCACGCTATTTTTGGACACATTGATGCTTAATACATCAAAAGAGTTGTAGAAAGCTTAAATTTTACTTTCTTGATATTTCTCAACTCATAGTGCATAAGTTTTCATTTTTGAAAGAAAGTGTGTTGGGGAATGTTTTGAGACTGCAGGAACTATGAGATACCTGTGCTTATCCCAAGTAGTCAGTGAAAAAGATCACATTCTGTTATGAAAAACAGAGCTACATCCTCTCTTTAAAAACTCCATGTTTCTTGCTACGTATCCGACTTTAAAAAACAAAACAAAACTGTAAGAAACTTGCTCAGTAAACTTGTGACAAAAGTCAATATTTGTGATGAACGAGTCAAAATCATCCTTGGTATGACCCCCATTATCCGTCACATTGCTTCTTCAACTTTACCCCTGCAGCATCCATTATTAAATTTTATTTTTACCTAAGTGCTTCTTTCAAATAAAGTTTTCTCTAAGAATTCAACCCTCAGAGTTCTCTAGGGTTAAGAGTAAAAACCAAATGCCCCAAAGGCTTATAATATTCAAAGGTAATTTTTTTTTTTTTAAACTGAATTCATTTCAAAATCGGATGTAGAGCCAAATAAGAAACACCTACCGGGCAAATGACAGAGTGGTGGCTGGTCATTCTTCATCCTCAGAGGAAGCAGTTGAAACTGCAAGTTGCTGAATGGGAGTCTCCAGCTTTGGCGTTCAAGTGGTGGAGGGGATAATTCCTGTGAACCAGGAGAAAAAGGAACATAAAACTACCCTAGCGAAGTGTTTGAAAGAAATTAAAGATACTGTGCTAAGAATAAAACTTCAGACAAGCTATATTTCATAATGACTATTCTTGTTTTTATTTATTAGGAGGGTTTTTAAATTTATTATTGCTTTCGATTAAGTATTTTGAAACCAGTCACTCTTGGCAGTTGAATGGGCTGCTTTCACTCTATTTGAAGGAAATATAGATTTCATTTTCTAACTCTCTACTCTGCCTACCAAGGCCAAGTACGTATGTATGTATGTATGTATGTATGTTCTTCATTTGAAAGCTAAATTATCAAGCCATCATTTCTGTTGTAAAGTGTTTTGAGATCTTTTGAGGAGCAGTAATGAACGGATGAATTAACGATGGATGGATGGATGGATGGATGGATGGATGGATGGATGGATGAATCGATAGAGACATTCATTAAACCAATATTTATTTTGAACCTATTATGTGTCAGGCTTAAGGCTGAGGATACCAAAATGAACAAATGTTGACGAGATCTTTCACAGTATTTATATTCTGGTGTAGCCAGAGAAACAGTAAACAAGTCAATTACAAACACAATAATTACAGATTGTATTAAGCGTCTCTAAGGAACTATACAAGATGACATGATGGAAAGTAACTGGATGAGGTGGGACGTGGGAATGATTAAAACTACCAGGAAAGCCTCTCAATGAGGTTATATTTGAGCTTACAGCTGAAAATGCATGAAAAGTCAAAAGAAATGCATTTCGGACTGAGAAAGCACCTACTATATAGGCCCTTTTGCATACTAGCATATAAGCAATAAATGTGTTAGGTAGCTTGGGCCAAAAAACAAAAGCAAACAAAATATAATAATTAAATTTTTTGCTAATCATCTAGAATCTAGATGATATGGAGTCTAGAGCATGTGATCAAACTAGGTCTGAGTCTCATTCCAATAATAAAATAATTACTCTGACTAGCACAAACTCCTTACTGACTAGCTGTGATCTGGGGCAAGTTGCTTCTTCCCTCGGTTTTAGTTTTCTTGACCAATAAATTGAAAGAGATGGCAGAGCTGCTTCCTGAAGACCTTAACACACGGAGGAAGAAACTGAGGCCTAGGCAAGGAGGAAGGTGAAGGAACTGACACTTCCTTGGGGACTGGGGACTGCTACGTGGGAAACCCTTTCCATATCACGTTCCATTTAATCTTCTCAATATTCTGGACTAAATAGCATCCTCCCTGTAACACAAACAGGAAATGGAAGCACACAGATGTTACTTCTCACGTCTGACTAGCTGTTAAGTGGAAAAGCTGAGATTTGACCCAGACTTGCTGACATCAGAACTTACCGAAGCAGGTTAAGAGCCTCGGCTCTGGAGTCTGAAAGACAGGGATTCGACTCCTGCCTCAAATCGGCTAATGAGCCTGGGCAAATCACTTAACTGCCTAAGGTTCAGTTTCTGCCTTTGGAAATAGATAATATTATCTGCCTAATGGAACTGTTAAAAAGATTAAAATAAAACTTGGCCTATAAAGTACTCTGTAAACTCCTCGCACAGAGTAAACCTTTAATAATAGCAGCTATTTTAATTTTATTTCCCTAAGGTTGCACAGCAGATGGAACCAGACCTAAGTCTCTTACATTCTCTTATCATTGCCTCATAAGAAATGATACTGTATTAGAAAAATGAAAATATTCACTGAATACCTGATTGAGTATACATTAAAATGAAAATCATTAATAAAAATGATGAAGAAAAACATCAGTTTATTTTTCTCATATGTCAGAAAAAGTTTCTGGATACTATTTTGCCAAATGCTAAAGCTGAATTCTATGGGACGAAAATTTTTTCTAGATTGTTCCCTTTTACAGAGTCTTGATTATCAAATCACATCATGGAACAGGAATTCAATAATCTAGATTACTTGGTCTGTTGCTCAAGGACCTTCGAGATAGTTTCTGGCAAACAAGGCTGTCATTGTTAGTACAAAAATATAGAGTTTGGATAAAAACTTGAATCATTTGGCCAATTCATAGAGCCAAAGTACATGATTCAGGTCAAAGTTTGACTTAAAAGTTAAAAAAACCCACATTGTATTAGACGACACTTTCTACTTTTTAAAAGTGCTTGCATGTAACATTTCATTGTTTAGAGTTCTGTGAGAATGTACTATATCAATACCTTACTGCACACACCCCCACCACACACACACACACACACACACACACACACACACACACACGCCATGCCCTTCACTAGAATTTTGAAACTGTTACAGTTGATCTAAATTTAATTTTTTTAAATACTGAACTTGAGTATGATTTCAAAGGTATAAAATGACAGCCTTGATGTCTGTGTCACCCCTGTTGCAAAAGCAACACCTCTGTATGACAACAGCAACCAAGCACTACTAACATTTTTATCCCCAAGACACTGTATCTGAATTTTCTCATTAACGAGGTCCTTGAGACCCGAAACAGGTACGGAGGAGCCCAGAGACAAGAAGTGTGGGAGTGTGCAGAATTCTTGGATGGAACTTTCCACAGCCTTTGGATTCCGTTATGCAGAACCCACGAATGCTTAATACGCTCGTCTTCACATATCCACTGGATGCTGGGGCAGAATGTTTTCCCCACAGGGGACCGCTGATAGGAAGGTGCAAGATAGAGAACAACAGATATTCGTTTCCCCATGTTGCATTTTAACATTTTATATGAATAGCCTGGCTTGAGTGTCTTCTCAGCCGGGGAGGAAAATTAGTTCGCTGAAGCCCGGTTGCATTCCACTGTAGCTATTCAGTGAAGAGGAAAAGGACTGTGTGCCTGGGACTTTGTGTTTGCAACATCATCACTGAACTGGATCAACCAATTTTACATTCGCTTTGATAAGCTTTCTGTCCATTTAAAAACTCGTGACGCTCTCTGACCACGGCTGCTGTCAGTTATTGCTCAGAGGTGCGTTCTGTGCAATATTCTTCAGGTGAAAAAGTCACAGAATTCTCAATTAGTTGCAATAATTGGCAAGACAGAAAGAAAAGGGAAAAGCCCTCTGTGATGTCGCCACTGACATATGCAAATAAGATCCATCCTAGGAGACACCCTGGTTTAGGACGTCTGCCTTCCCTTCCGCAGGCATTCTTATGTGCAAACTTGTTCACATAGCAATCACCGCCCAGAGAGCAGGTACTGCCACCCCGCTAAAAGGCCACTGGCCTCTGGCTCCAGGAGGCTAAACTCCTGCTCTTCACACTGCTTAACAATAAAATGTTTTTCATAATAGGATACCTCCGAGCCTGGGGCTTCTCCAGTTCTACCACCAGTTACGTTATATTAATAGCCATCCCACCTCGTACTGCACAATGTTAAAACAGCACTCACAATCAGGGATGTGGTATATACACTTATGTCAATGATTTATTTCTTTATAGTGAACCACCCCCTCCCCCCCCGATTTTGTAGTTTTTTATATTTGCTTACGATTCTGTGGGCCAGCGATCAGGGCTGAGCATTCTGCTGCCGTCTTACCTGGGGTGAGATGTGGATTGCTCAAGATGGTCACACCGTTTGTCAGCTAGGCCTCTCTCTCCCCGCGGCCTTTCATCCTCAAAGAGGCTAATCAGGCCCCTATAAATGAAGGTCTCAAGCCTCGAGGGGAAAAAATTGGGAAGCTGCAAAGGCTTTGAAGCAAAGGCTTGCAGATCACACCACATCACTTCTGCCACATTCAGTGCGGTTCCCAACGCCAGCCAAGAGCCAAGGGGAAGGAAAATATACTTCGCTTCCTGATGGACGGAACAGCAAGGTCACACTGAAAAGGAGTGTTGGTCCATCCTTGCAAGCAACCTACTGCGTAGAGCAAAGGATCCGTAATAAAGTCATGGCAAGATTCTCCCCAGAACGGAAGTTTCCTTATGTTTCAATTTACTACTTCTGATGTGAGGTCTTTGTTCTCTAATGTTGCAAAGGCAACTCTGTCGCATGCATATTGTTAGAGTGGAGCCGTCTGAACATCCGAGTCAGTATTCTTAGAAAAGCCCGTATTTAAGTTGCTGTGCAAAGCATGGAGAATGCTCCGCAATCTCTGAAATAATTTGATGCTCCATAACTCAGGCTATTTTACAGACACTGTCAGTGCCTTCTGAATGACCTCTTGGTCAGAAAATCACCGTTCCTCCTCTTATCTCTTTGGAAGATGTTTTTTTTAAGTCTGACCTCAGGAACAGCATAGGCACCTGCATGGGGAGGTCTCTAGAAAACCAGTAGCTTCTATCAGCTCTAAGTGTGGCAGAGAATGGCTGTGGTCAGATCTGTCTGGAGAGGTTTCCTGGGAGGGAGTGGGGTATCCCAGGAGGCACCTCAGTGTTTCAGCTAGGCCGTCTGGAACAAAGGCTCACCCAGGTTGCCTCAAATAGTTTGGTTTTAGTCAATTATAAGCTTGGAATGGGAGAACAGCTGGAACTTGAAAGCTGGCAGTGGTAACTCTAGGGACTGGCTTCTCTCCTTTTATGGACTGACCTGTCTCTCTCTCTCTGTGTCTCTCTCGCTCTCTCTTGCTCACTCTACTCCACCAACAGGCTCTTCCCAGCCACTTGAGCAGATGCCTAGGGGGCACCCACATGGGGGGCTACTCACATTACAGCGCACGCGAGGGCACCCCAAGGGGCAGGGACCTAGGCCACAGGTTTTGCTCTCTCATAGTAATGGACGTTTATCGAGGACATACTGTGCACCAGGCACGGCACTAAATGCTTTGCAACAATTATCTGATTTAATTCCCACAACAACCAAAGACATGTGTAATATTATTCTCTCACGTTCTACAAATGAAAAAAAAAAAATGGGGCTAAAGAGATACTGATCTTGTCCCAAGTCGCATGCGTGGGGCGGGGCTGTCCTCCTGACCTGAGGGTTGCTGGATGGGGAGGTTGAGGGCAAGAGCCTAGCTCACGGGTGAGGCAGCCTACACCCCAGCTGCTGGGGGACAGCGAACCCCTCCCGCCTTCCTGGGAAGGGGGAGCAGTGGGGAACGTTGTCTCAGGAGGTCACGCAGTGCATCGCCTAGGAAAAGGGGACAGGGCCGTGTGGAGAACCCACAAATGTGCCCCTTGGGGAAGCGGCACTGAGTAGCTGCCATTCGGAAGGTACTAATAACCAAAATGCAGCCGCACTGATCCCATAAAGACGCTTGCTCTTTCCCTCTGTCCCTGCTCTGAGGCCCCGACATAGCAGGAACAGGTGGGGGACAGAGGAGGAGATGGAAAGAGCAGCAGACAGACAGACCAGGCTTCTCTTCCCCGCCTGGAGTTAGTCCCCAGCTGGGGGTTGGGAGGTAGGTGACAGCTTTGCATTAGATGTGAGGTTGAAAGTTGTAAATTGGATTGTGCTGCACTTCTTAATATACGAAAGTGAATCATCATTACTAAATAGAATAAAGCCAGTTTTTTTTATAACAAAGCAAATAGAAAGAAACCTATGGTGTCTGCCTGAGATATCACCAAGAGCCCAGAAGGGAAATCCAAAGGATATTTGAAGGTATTGGTTGGAGAAAAAATACTCAAGTTATTCCCTTTCCTGTGCCTCACGAATAAATATATACATCAAATATATATTTCTCAGTTTGCATTCCCAAGAGACTCCCCAACGGCTTCATTCGCTGGCCGGCCTGTGGATTGGCTGCCTGTGTCAGGCACAGGCCCCTGGTCCAGCAGGGCAGGGTCCAACGGAACCAGGACAAGGTTGAGTCTTTCCTTCAGAAGGCACATCAGGCAGGAGCTTCCCCTGGGGAGTTTTTAACAAAGCAAACAGCGTTTTTTCTGCCTCTGGGGACTGCTCAGAGGCTTCTGTGACAGGACCAGCCTTTCTGAATTGGGCTCAGAACGAACAAAGAAGGCGGTCAAGTCTTCCTAAACATCTTGTGTGGCGTGTGTCTTCTGTATGTGTATCTGTGGGTGTGTGTGTGTGTGTGTGTGTGTGTGTGTGCATTGTGTGTGCACGTGTGTGTGCGCACTATTTAAAGCATCCCAGTTACTTTACCGACACCCAAGGGAATCTCAAAACGAGCAATCTGTTTTGCAGGGGGACACGCGTGTATACATGGCAAGAAAGTCGGAGGTCTGTCCTTCCTAACCCGGCTTTGATCCCTCTCTTCCAGGCCCTGGGCTCAGGGCAATTGCCTAACAAATGTTTATTCTTTGCGGTGGCTCCTCCTTGTGCAAGAGTTCACCCTGACCTCTTGCCTCTGTCCAAATCTGATTTTCCCTGATCTCGGCTTTACTTGTTCTTAAGCAAGCTGGGAGTTTATGTTTGTTTGTTTGTTCCCTGAGTTCCTGGCCCCTTTGCAGTGTCTGGAGGATGCCAAGCCCCATTGCCAGGAGGGCTCTGAGGAAACACAGAGCAATACACGGATGTTACGAAATCCCACCTGTGCCACTTCACGGCTGTGTGACTCAGGGCTTCTGTCGATAACTGGTAAAAGGCACTCTCCATAGACACCTCATGGAGCTGTCTGAAGTCTTAACCAAGAAATAAGAGTTTCCGTAGGAAATATGTGGTGACAGAAAGAAATTTAACAATGGGAGGGGAACCCACGGTGTCAATATCTATATGCCTTCCTGTTAAAGCGTACAGCTGAAACTTATTGGATTTCGTTAATCAATGTCACCATAAAAATAAATAAATAGATAGATGAATGAATGAATGAATGAATGAATGAATAAATAAATAAATAAAAAATGATTTTAAAAGAAGTTTCTGTTGGTGCCTGGAGCACAGGAAGTGTCCTAGTCTTCTGAGGAACCTGCCACAGCAGGCACCCGGCTGCTCCACCCACAGACCACTCTTCCTGGCAGATTCTCAGATCCTGTGTCTGTAAACGTCTCCATTGCCTTTCTCAAACTCACTGCCTTACACAGCCTTCTCCCTGCCTTGCTAATCATATCTCCCTCCTCTCAACATTTTCTAAAGCCAGGCATTTACTTTTTAGGCCTTAATTTTACTCACAACTCTTAACTCCCAAGCCTTGCTAATCATAACTCCCTCCTCTCAACATTTTCTAAAGCCAGGCATTTACTTTTTAGGCCTTAATTTTACTCACAACTCTTAACTCCCTCCTCTCAATATTTTCTAAAGCCAGGCATTTACTTTTTAGGCCTTAATTTTACTCACAACTCTTAACTCCCAAGCCTCGGTCTCCAGACTGTTATTCTCTCCCGCATAATCACGAAAAATGAGACTATCTCTTAACCCTCGTTAATTCAGGCTCTCAGTCATTTATTCAACTGCTCCCCTGTCAGTACTCTGTATTGATACTAACTTTTTCAGTGAGAGCATGAAAAAGGAATGAAGGGAAAGCACAAAAATGAAAAAGACAAATTACTATTTTCTAGGCACCGAGAGTTGGGTAGAATCACTACATCGTTAGGTGACAGTCACATCTGTAGTTATGCCATAACTGTATCTTGAAATTAACTCTTAAAGTCAGGATTTATTTTTCCTTTTTACATTAGCCTAACAAAAATATTCCCATCCTGTGTATTTCCGTTCCAGTAGCTTTTCTGGGACGAGGTAGGTTTTTTGCTACATGACGTTCTAAGATAGAATACCTCGATTCATTTTTCTAAAATTCAGTTTCCTTATCTCTACAAATGGTAATAATAATCAGTATCTCACAGGCTTTTTCTGAAAATCAAATGAGAGGAAACAGGCATCCAGCATCCTTCCAGGAATACTGTAGGTGCTCAGTGAAGTTGGTATTCTCGCCCTGCTTTCCCAAATTAGCAAAAGGGGTAGAAAAGAAAAACGACTCTGTCTCTATCCACCATCATCGGAAGGGTGTGCTTCCTACTCTGCTCTTGACTTGATACGGGGATGAGTCCCAGCTGGGACTCTGCCGGGTTCGCCTCCTTCCATGGCCTCAAGAGCCTTCCTCAGACCCTATTTCTGAGCAAGATGTTTACCAAATGCGTGGAACCTACGGATCTGCTGCCTGCAGGGTCTCGCTAGTAATCGACAAAATGAGATTTAACTGACAAAGAGCAAAGCTAATCTGCCAAATCCATCGTCACATGGCGAAGACTGCAGGTCTCTGGTGCCCGGTTAGAGAAGGAAGGGCCGTCTATTTCCAGAGAAACGCTGAAGGGAAGTGCCCGGATGGAAAGTGAGCCAGAGGGGCAGGCGCTGGCTTCACTGCTGTTTTCCCTTGCCGATCCTAACACACTCACGCTCATTTGCACGGGCTATGAGAAGGTTATTTATATTCTAATTACAGGCTATTTGAATATTACATTTATAATTCTAATTACAGGAGGTTTTTTTGTTTTTTGTTTGTTTGTTTTTTGAGAGCTCATCTGTTTCCAGGGCTGTGTTTAAGGAGAAAGAAATGGGCAGCGGTCAGGAGCTCAGGGCAAACCAGGACTCAGCGTGTAGAGATCAAAGTGAGAAATGATGCCCAGGAAAGAGAAACTACTGAGGCTTGGGGGCCTCTTGGGGGAAAACTAGGCAGAAGCACAAAGAAAGGGGAGTATCTCGTACTGTAATCGGAAACAGCAACTCGCGGTGCAACAGCCTTAGGGAACCGGTGACATAACCCACCATCCACTCTCGAGCTCCTCGCCCCAGACAAGGCCCCCACGGCTACTCAGGTGGGAAAAAATGAAACACATGCACAAATCAGTGTTTTGGGGATCTATGAATAGACTGAGTAACTTCATTTTCATAGAATATGTTGATCTTCTATAGAGAGGCCCACATAGGATGTTAGAATTTATTAAGAAGTTCAGTGTAGGAGCGTAGTACTGGACTCACTAAATATGAACTGCGCCATCTCTACAATCATAGGTGCTTCCCTGGCCTTATCCGTGGAATTTTCTCTTAGTCTCCTTAATTTTTCATCTCTTTTCTGTGTCCTACTGAGAATATAGTGAAAAGCAACAAACACTGGATAAGAAGTTGAGAAACTCATGTTAGAGGTTTGGCTTTGCTACTCCTGATCTGGGTGACCCTACGAAAATTCCTCTGGGACGTCTTCCTGACCCACTGCTCTGTCCAGGGACACTGGATCCTTCCCTTCCTTCAGTTGCCACGGTCGTCACACTCGGAGAATTTTGCTATGACTTCCTTATGCGTCTGTTTTCTTTTCCATTTGTGAGTTCCTTGAAGGCAAGAGCCTTATTTTCCTATCAGACAGTGAACTTCCTGAGAGGAAAGACCATGGCCATCCTCGTGCACCCCTGAAGCCCCGATCGCCAGCACAGCCCTGGCACACAGCTCAGGTTCAAGGCCATGGACCTGCTGCTCCCTCCGCCCAGCATGGCCTTTGCCCAAGTGACCTCCACTCTAATGCCTTTTCAGCGAGGCTTTCTTTACCACCCCACGTCCAGTAGCCCCCTCCTAATTATGTTCCGCCTCTCCATCAGATCATCCTTGTTATCCCTTTGTAGCATTTGTCACCATCTGTCATTGTCTTACCTGTTCACTTTTTCTTGTTCATTTTCTTTTTAGATAGTAAAGTACATAAGGACAGGAAACTTATCATTTTTGTTCATGACTTTTATCTCCAGCATATAGAAAAAGATCTGGTTCACAAATAACTTGCCCAACGAATAAATCTGTTAACTGACTCATGGCTTGGGGAGCTCCGATTCAAACAAATCATTCTAAAATCTCTGAGTTTAGAAAAAAGAAAAGTGGTTCCTTTCACAGCATACTTGGGAAACACCTGGGCCCCGCAAATGCCTGAAGACAAATGTCGTTAAGGGGACGGCAATGACTTGCTGCGATGCTTTACCCCGCGGGAAATACTCCCTGTGCCACACGCTTGCTGACGATGTCCTCGCTGTCCGGTTGGGCCAGAGTGGCATTTCTGCATTTCAGCCTTAACAGTTTAGAAACCCATAACAAATGTTTATAAAAAATTTATCGGCACATCAGAATTTTATATTATTATAATTATTGTTATCATAATCTACCTAATTATCTCAACTGTTCTTCACTGGCTGGATTTTTGAGAGAGTTATGTTATCGGGAAACACTTAGATATAGAGCCAGTGGGCATAGTAAAATCAAGCTGGACAGAATCTGCGATTCAAATTATTATGGAGATGTCGGCCTAATGTAATTTCTAGAGATCTGACTTATTTCTCATCCTAAGTATTTTGAATAAATGAGATGCCACTATCTTTTAGAAAGTAAAGCCCGTGTATATAGTATTTCCAAATTTGCTCTTATAAAAAACGTGGAGATGACCAAGCACTACTGACCTCACACTGATTTTCTAAAGCCAGAGTTCAAAACAGGGTAAAATATATAAATATAAAGCAATACAGACACATTCAAACACATGCGAACTTAGTAAAAAAAAAAAAATATGTTTGTTTAAAAGTTGAAAACCAACAACTTTAAATATTAAAAAATAAATAAAAAAACACTACGAAAACTATCATTGAAGCAAATCAAGTTCCTATTCAAAGGAATGTGGAAAACTGAGTCCAATACCTGATGTTTCATGAATATGATTTTCTTTGCCTGTTAATAAAATCGAATGTGCGAGAATCAAAATTCAAAACTCAGACCCATCTTCTTTAGATTTCTTGTGAATCTTACGCAGCAAAGTAATTCAAATCAATTTAATTCATGTTTTTAAATTACTTCCTAAAAGCAAATTACCTGGGTTAGTATAAGTTACAGCTTCCTTGACTTTCTTTCCATGTGATAAAATGCGAGTTGATAAGAAACTGTCTGTTGGTCTTTGGCAAAGTAATTATCGAAGTCCTTGGCTGGGCTGTGAAATAATAAGTGTTAACCGCTAAGAAGCTCAGTAGAAAACGTCATCCGAGTTGGAAGTTTGGTCTCACGTCCGTGTTCAAAGCAGACTGGTGAGAACTTAAATGAGTTTCCAATGAGCAGGAGAACAATCAGAATGGTATTTATATTCCAGACCTTTCAAGTTACAATCTGGAAACTGAGCGTTTTTCCAGATGGCTGTGTTAAAATGTACCTGTGGATATTTTTCCTCCTGAGGACAGGTTCCCTCACTTAAAAGCTGGCCAGAAGGGAGCACTTTGAGGGTCTAGGCCATCTTCGCCTTCTAAGATTTAAACAAATTATGTCTCCTGTCATCCAGTGGAAGAAATGTGAAGGCCTCTGCCTCTCCTTAAGGTCACCTGGCTTTGTTCAATGGCACAAGTTACGAACACAGCCTGTAAAGTCTCACTCTCTCTATTCAAAGCCACACCACGGCTTATTAGTTTTAAGACCTTGATTAGTTACTTAACTTCTGTGTGTCTCAGGTTTGCCATTTTAACAGATGATACCAGTCCCTACCCCAGAGCTTTGCTGTGGGCTTAAATGAAATGATGGTGTTTGGCACATGAAACACTCTGATAAAGATAAATAAGGATATTATTCCTTCCTCCACGGTGCTTTCAGGAGTAGTGTAGTGTTCACAACCAAAGTTGAATGCTACTCTTAGAAGGATGCAAAAATCTGTGTTTAGAAAAGATTGCTGAAATTATTATGCAAACAGTACTGCAAGACTCCAGGAGATTAAGAACAATTCTAAGCTGTCAGAGATCTCAGAGGTCCCCTGATCCAACTAGCTGACTGTGTAGGCGACATAACCCGGACCCAGACTAGGATAAAGCAGCCAGTCACCTACCAAGCAAGGCAACAGACCCAGGGGTCCTGATGACCAATCAGCCAGGGTTTTAGACACAGGTGTATTAAAGCAACAATAATTCTTTGTTGTATTGACTCATTTTTTAAAAATGGAGTTTCTAGATTAAATTGCAGGTGCAATTATTCCTACTCATCTTCAAATGGAAGAATAGACTTTTGGGAAAATTAGCAACTTTCCTTCCAATTGTGCTTCAGAGTTTGAAACGGGAAGGAGGTTTAGGATCTCAGCTTCCTGAATAGTTCCATAATTAGGGTGCCAAACTCTCAGTTTTCCGGGGATAGCCCCAGTTTATGCCTGTTACCCTGGTATTCCAGCAGACTGGCACTCCCTTTCACTCTCAAAAGTGAACATCCTAATGTGGATGACGAATTTTATGATTTTCCTACTCAAAATGCAATCCCGACAAGAGCAGTGCCAAGGGAAGTTGCTGAGCCTCCGAGTCTGCCTTTCCAGGAGAACAGGGAGAAATCCTTAGTTTCACATTCTTTAAAATAGAGAACTAAGGAGAAAACATGTGCCGGGGGTCACGACAATCATAATTTTATTTACTATCACGTACTGAGCAGCTACTATGAGCAGTGATCTGTGCTGAGTATTATGTCATTTTCTTACAACTCTATTAGATAGGTATTTGATTTTCACTTAGCAGATAAGAAAATTAAACCAAGAACATAGAGCAGCACATGGCAGGAGCCAAGATTTGAACCCAGAACAGCCTGGCTCCACGGTCTGTGCTCTGCTGTACTGTGCTATCCTTCTATACATCCTACAAGTCCAGTAAAGAGTTCACAAAGCGGGAACGGTAAAAGGTTTCTCTGGGCCTGGGGAAGCATTTTCTAAAGCAAAAGAAGGACAAGGCTTACTTCTTGAGACGCATATCATCTTTGTTTTGTTCCATAATTTATGGTAAAATGAAATAACGTGTCTCGAACGTCCCTCTTCGGTCGCGTCTCCGAGGGAAAGGCTGGCGCGTGGCTGCCTCTCCCCAGCCCTCCACTGCAGATCTGCCACCCGCCAGGCGCAGACAAGGGGAAATCAAGGGGGTGTCACGGGGGAACGGCGAGGCCAGCGCAGGGCACACCCGGCATTTCACCACCTCACTCCACCCTTCCTTAGCAGCTATGCTGCTTTCCCCGGGGGCCGATAAACACTGTTTTTTTTTTTCCCTCTGTCAGAGGAGCAAGTCAACCATGTGAAAGAGAAATAGGAGAAAGGAAGGAAGTGAGTGAGTGTGTGTGTGTGTGTGTGTGTGTGCACGTACACGCGTGTGTGTGTTTAAAGAAAAGCAACAGTATATACAGATCACTGACTTTTGGACTTTTGGTCCAACATAGAAGCAATGCAGTGAATTTACTTCTCATGGCTCCTTCCAAAATTTTAGACCTAGAGAAAGAAGAATTTTGGTGATGCAAAATGACTTTGAGATATTGATTGAAATCTAACGCCTGCCCCCAATGAGCTCTGGAAGAGAAAATCTTTTAGGTACCTATTTCTTTCGTAAATCAAACTGAAAACACCATGGGGCTGTGCGTTTAGAAACAGCCCAGATGTTCTAGGAAACACCCACTGATAATGAGAAGTAGTCCGCATATTTACTGAACAGTTTCCCTCATTAGCCATTAAGGCACGACGTTGTGTAAGAATTCATGGAGTGACCTGTTCCTTAATGGTGTTCTGACATGTCTCTGGCAAAAGCTTTCAGACGCCATGGATAGATGCCACTCAAAGTTCTTAGCTCAGGGATACAAATCAGGTTGAAGCATGAATAAGGTACATTAGAAGTCTAACTTTCTGATATAGGGTAAGAGGGAAATGAGATTATTTAAACAATCTGTGTTTATGTGTTGGCCATCTTAAAAAAAATGTTCTCAATCTATTAAAGACTGTCATTAAATTACCAAACATGGTTTTGTCTTCTGACAGACGGAGTAGTGTTTAGACTATCTGAAGAATCCATTTGACTTAAAGATGCAAACAAACGTGGTCTCGTTGTCATCTCCGGATCCTTCCGAAAGCCCTGGGTGCAGAGGTCAGCTGAGAGCCCGAGGAGGGTGGTCGAGAGTGAGGATGAGCTCTCCATAGCGTCCCTCATCTATCAACACTGCCCCGGGCTGAGGGCAGGGCGCGGGGTGCTGTTCCCAGATTACATCGCCCTCTCTCCGTGACCTTCTAGGCCAGGCCAAATTCTTCCACTCTGCAATTGGTTCTTACACAAAATAGTCGAATAATGAAACTTAGAACCAGTCTGAGTGGAAAGTATAAAATAACATCTGCTTTTTTTTTTCTTTTAAACATTCTGAAGATGCAATCAAACATAACCTAACTGTTCTCTGCAGTGATTACATTTTAAAAGTTGTGTCAATCATTTGTGCAGAGCTCAACACAGAATAAGAGGCTGCAGATGCAATCTATGAAGGACATTAAGCAAAGATTGCAAATTATCTTTCATTTTTTTCCACAAAATCTATATCCATTAAACTGGATAATGACTAAGTAATATACATTAAAAGCATTATTGAATACATATATGTGTGTATATGTATTTAAAAGTCAGTATATTTTATTTCTTTGTATTAGGTATACCTCAAAGCCATCTTATGAATAAGGCAGATGGGTTGTGATCTACAGTTCTGTTCAGAAGAATCTTCTGTAAAGCACTATCATTCATTTAAAACTTCCATTTATGTGCCATAAAAAGGAGGGTGTCATATGATTAAAGGTGACCATCAAAGCCTTCGATAAATAGCATTAAGCATCATTTGGATGACAGAAGAAAATGAGAAAGTAAGGACTTTCTCAATGCCCAGAGCGGGTAAATACAATGAATGACCAGGCTGAGTAATGTAGCTGAGGTTATCAAGCACTGTTTTACCATGATTCCATTTATAATTCAACATGCACCTCTTAATATAAGTTAAATGAGTCTTTTAAAAAAATTCTGTTATAAAAGAAGTCTGTTATACTACTTGAAAAATACCAGCTCGGGGCCACTGACACTTTTGTGCCCTTTTAAAACAAAGGGGTTGACATTTTCCAGAACTAATGCTATGTTTATTCAGGTCATAGGTTAGCATTTAACTGACCGTTTTTCAGTTCTGTAACTGAAGACTATGGTCTTGAAAGGTATTATGACTTGCTCATTGCTTCTTAAACAGAAATGAAAAAATCAGAATATAGAACATCATGACACAGTGATCGATACATAGAACACAGTGAAACTTTATCCTTGTGAAAAAGTAGGTAGCTGATAGATTTATTTCTCTCTGAAATCTATCTTTTTAGCGGAGTAAAACTTGCAAATAATAAGGTTGTAAAATGAAATATAGACCACTAAAAATAAATTATAAAATTTGGTGATTATTTTGCCAATAATTTTTTCCTATGAAACCAACAAAAACTTTGGCCCCCACTTTGATTCCCACCCATTTTCTGGACTTGAGGGATAAAATACTTTTCCTTTGGAGCGAAATTTCTTAAATACATCTCAGTTGATATGAAGATATGTAGACAGGATATAGGTAAAGCGAAATGGAAGCTAGCCTACTGATGATTCTCTGAGTATATTCCTGGTTATACTGTAATTTATATCAAAACATAATTCTGATAGGATGACACAGACTAACTCACAAGATTCTAAATAATATATCCGGTCAAATTAGTGCTGAATATTTCTGGTTAACCAGCTAACTAAGGACAGACTGTGCAAGGACATTTCCAGAGTGAGCAAGCAACAGGACTAGCCCAGAAGTGACTGTACAAGAGCTCACGAGCTGATGTCTTAGCCTTGACTCAGTAACCTGTATGTGCTCTTTGGCTTGAAGTAAATTGCCTAGAGTGTGCTGACTGTATGCATTCGGTACAGATGGACAGTATGAGAGTCAACCTACATCGATGAGTGTCATCTGGTAAATTAAGCTGGCAAATGCAAATAGTGATGATTTCATTATAACGACAAAAACTAGTTTCTTTCGGCAGCATTATGATCAGGAATTTTTACTGTGACCATTGCCTCATAAACTCTATTTAGACTTTTGTGATGGGCTACCGTGACAGCGTTCTTTCCTTCCACTATTTTAACCACAGATTCCTTTTATCTGCTTGAAAGATGCCATGAAAAGATTTTAATCTGATCTCTGAGTATGGCATTTGAACACTGGAAGTGCTCGTATTTACATAGACGTTTAAAGAAATAAAGTAAAAATTAGCAGCCTATAGCATCTTACCTGTCATTAGAAATCTAAAATTTCAATTAATCACAATGCAAAATAAAGCTGCTATTGAGATTTGGTTAAAATAAACAAGCAAACACAAAGAGTCCAGGTTATTTCTTTCCTAGCTTTGGCATTTTTAGTCCAAAGCTAAGGTGTATCTACATATCTTGCACAATGAGGATTAGGAGTCAGCATTATGACAGAATGCTAGCACTTTCTCCATCATCGAGATGAATTCCTATCTCTTATACATTATCTACCAATGTAAGAACACAGAGAGGATATTCTAAGTGCTTTCAGAAAAGAAAGCTGAATCACATTCCTTTTAATATCTATCTGATTTTATGAACAGATACTTGTGGTTTTAATTTAGCCCAATACCTGGCTTTTTTGAGAACATGACAAATGGTTTTGGATAGACGGATGTCACCTGGCACTCCCTTAGTAGGAAGGCGATATATTTTGGATGATCACTGAAGTGCATGTGGTATTACAGAAACTCGGCGCTTATGCTAGCCAAGGGTTACTGTGTTAAGAAAGAGCCAACCCGGCAAGGGCTGCTCCAAGCTCATAAAATTAGTGTAATTTATTTAAAGTGCCCTGGACCGGACCCCAGACTGGTCATTTCCACCCATTATACATACTAGGATGACAGCAGGCACTTCACACCTAATTTATGAAGACTGGAACATCTCTTGTTAAATGCAGGTTTATATCTCAAAAGAATTCATAATGAATGCCGACTGGATCCATTTCTGCCTTAGAAAGTCCAAATCTTTCCACCTCAGGAGTCTAGCATTACGTTGTCCATGAAGCAAGACAAGGAGGGGAGAGAGTTACAGAAGAAATTTCTTTCTTGTATCTATCACATTATATAGCCAATGAAGTGATGACAGAGGTGGAGAGAGATTAGCACTGTGAGACTCACAGATTCTCAGGACAGAATATGTAAGTAAACCTGTGTTTCAGCAGGTAGCAATATGCACTAGAGCATTATCTTGTACTATGAAGAACAAGGTAAAAGTCCACAGACTCAGGTGTTTACAAAAATTCTTCCTCTTTATTTAATTTCCCCCACACTTGGGTAAGACTCCATTAGCAAGCCAAAGTGGATAAAGGCCAATGAGGGACTTATAGAAATGCTATTCAGAACCCAGTACTGCATCTTAGGGACTGGCTAGGTTGAATCTCTGTAGGAAAGTACATAGTCCACACTTCTAGGGGAAAGGCAAATCGTAGTGGCCACAGCAGGCCAAACTGGAATATGTATCAGCAAATGAACCTGTCCTTAGGCTCTAGAGTAAACCTTTCCTAGGGACTAAGAAAATAATGGAGTGGTAGGAAAGGGCCTGAAAGGAGGACTCTTGGGCCTTATTAAAATAAGCAGAGAGTAAGAAGCGTTTGAGCATGTGAAGAAATGAGAGGAACAAGGACTTAGTGGCTAATGAATGAGGGATCAAGGGACCAGATGAGCGCCGTCTTTGCTGGGTTGCTCTGGTATAAACTCACTTCATTTCTCTATTCCCCGGGCTCCTTGGCTTTCTGGCAAGCTACTCAAACTTACCTCATGGGGTGGCTGTGAGAAACAGATACTAAAAGCAAGCTTGAAGATTTTTGCAAATACACAAAAATTATATAAATGTGAAATAACTAGGACTGTTGGAACATATAAGTTATACCTGATTCGATAGAAGGTTTTCATTTGCTTTTGACATGCATTTTATGTCTTTTATATTAACAAACCAAATAATACCGAGCTTGTATTACTTATCTAAAAGACTGTGCAAATCTTCTGAGATTGCTGCCACACTAGAAGCAAATTAAAGATTTATGACACCAGAGAGTGTTTCTGATAGAATGAGGCCAGGAAGAGAGGCAGTGAGGCAGCATTGATTTTTTTTGCCCACCAATTCCTTGGCTCTTGAGAGTTCAAAAAATGATATTAAAATTCAGCAGTATTTCTTTTCTGTTTATTTTATATTCTTACCCATATAAAGGTACCAGTTTATAGGATATATGCTTAGTATCGTCCATGATTCTCACATATGTTACTTATCTAATTTAAAGATTTAACTTAGAAATTATAGTGTTTCCCTAGCTAGACACGTGCATATGAGTTTCTAGTCTTTGGCAAAGTGACAGCCCAATAAAAATCATCATGAAGCATTTGAAAATTCATGTTAAGACCCAGCCACAAATTTGGCTCTGTCTAGAAATCTCTAACAAGCTGAAACATGCAAAAACTTGACCAATAGCAATGTTTTCACATCTATATAAGACATGAAAGAGCAGCTCTTGGCAAATTTGCTATTAATGTAGTCGTGGAGGTTCAGGGTGGCTGTCCTAATGAAAAGAGGTACTTTCTTATAAGCCTTCCTACTTCAGTCCTTCAAAGAGTCTTGATTTCTCTGAGGTGCCTCTTCTGTACACAAAATGAATTAGGTTTTGCCAAATTTTACTCTGATTACACAAGTTTCCTGCTGAGAGAAGCTGAAGTTAATTACCTTAATGCTTATTAGAATAGATTCATTTCCATATAATTTCGAGGAAAAGAAAAAGGACCCAATCTGACTCATATTGAACTTGAACTTTAAAGTCGACTCATATTTAACTTGAACTTCAACTTGAACTTTAAAGTTGCTCAGAAACAACTTTCTGGTCTGGAAGAAAAGTGGTGAGGCTACTTATTAATGAATTAGTGCCATGTAAGAAGGAGATAAAATAAAGAAGAGACATCTCTGTTTAATTTCTGGAATAAAAGGAAAACAGAAGTGTGTGTGTGTGTGTGTGTGTGTGTGTGTGTGTGTGTGTGTGTGTGTGTGTGTGTGTGTGTGTGTGTCCGGGAAAAGATGTATCTATCCAAACTCATTATCTTATTAAATTGAAAGACTGCTGTCTTAGAAATAGCCTAAAATTATATAAAATAAATCTAGGCTGATCTACACTATGTCCTTCATGGTTATTCCAAAAATTAATAATTATACTTGGAAAAGTAAATGCCCAATGGACACTGTCTAGATGTAAACAGAAAAGTACAATGAACTTTTAGGAGGTATTTGTAAAATAAGGGGATTTAATGATTTTGAAAATAGAGAGGGTAAGAATCTTAATAATGGCTGTAGCAGGTTTATTCTATTTTCCCTTATCAGAACCAATTTTGTAGTTATATTATTCAAAGTTTATTGATCCTTTAGTCCTGCAGGCCTTTTTTTTGGACAAGGGGCAGGATCAATCTAGTCATTTACATATAGGAAAACGCAATCAAAAATGTAGATTTCTCAACAGGGACTCAGATACAGATGAGTCTCTCAATTCTATATTTGCCATTCGCATGTTGGAATATGTGTTGCACTATTTCGTATTCTTTCTTCTAGTACAAAAACACTCAGCCTGGTGGCAAATAGTGCTACTTGCAAAGATGGAAGGGAGAGCGGGTGGCGTGTTTCGTAGGGTGGCTCTGTAGAGTGGGCCAGGGAGATGATATGACCCTGCGAATAGAAAATACTTTCCTATGCATTCCAAAACTGGAGAGAAGCCGGGAGCAATAGCTCCTCTGGAGACGGAAGCAATAACAGCTTCACTTTGCTTTCGATTTCACTGAGTGCTCTCTCAAATACCGGAGGCCCGTCCACTGGTCATTCTTGCTTTCATGCCTTTTCTTTAATCAGATTCATGTGTAACTAAAGACTAGCTGGAGAGAACAGAATATGTTAAATTGGGAGATGGGGCTGAAGCTTGGGATACTGAAGGAAAACGAGATCTGTTTAGCTAAAAAGATGAAAATATTAGAGAGTTTGCCTTCTACCCTTAAACAAATCTCCCCATTCACTCCTTCTTCCTTCCACTCTATTTTCGGTGTTACCACATCTGATTTCTGATGTTCCTTGAAATAGTTACACCCTACATTTCTATAAAATTTTCCTGTTTACATTCTATAAGAAGCAATATATAAGGCCAAATCAGAACAAAATTATTTTAAATGGAATATTTTAAACGACTGAGTGAATATACATTTAAGAATTCTGGTACCATTAGGTAAATGAAATCATCTTCTAACCAGAAGTAACATAATTTGTAGATGTGTTCTTAGACCCTGTTATCAATTTTCCACGCCCACGTTTAGAATGGCGTTTAGAGTACTGCTCAGGTCGAACTGGTAGTTAGAGACAGACATGGTTTCCGCCCACACCATTATCTCAGGGAAGAGGATTTCAACCACTCACTCACACATGAAGGGGCTAACCCGTCTCGCCGGCATCCGTCCCCTGCTCACTCCCGTGCCCAGGCTTGCCCTGACCCTCGGTGGGGAATGGCCTGTCTGTGGCTGAGAAGCAACGGGACAGCGGCTGCTGCCCTCAGGGTGGCAATGTCCCCCACCCCCGCACCAACTACTGCTGCCAACATACACCGGCCAAGCAGGATGGCAAGCTCCTTGCAGGGATTCTGACAGGGTGTACTTGTTCTCGAAAGGCAGGAAGAAGTTAGTCACCCAGGTCCCAACTCTCACACCTGGCTAGTTGGATGACCTTAGGGAAATGGGTTTGGATTAAAGCAAATTGTCCATAATGAATCTAGTCAAACTGTTGGTGATAAACACAAATACTGGAATACAAATATAATCCTGTGTTCCATTTACTTACACCCAAGTAATGCGATTCACCTATTATTTAACACAGGGGTCCCCAGCCCCTGGGCTGCAGACTGGTACTGGTCTGTGGCCTATTAGGAACCAGGCCCCATGGCAGGAGGTGAGTGGCCGGCCAGCCAGCAAAACGTCAACGGTATTTGCAGCTGTTCCCCAGAGCTCGCTAGCATCACTGCCTCAACTCCGCCTCAGATCTTCAGGCATCAAATTGTCATAGAAGCACCAGTCCCTGGTGCCAAACACGTTGGGGACCACTGATTTAACAGACATTATTGAATAATTATCACACTGGCCTTAAGAAACTCGATGGAAATAAAAGGTGCCTCTGTAGTGTCCCTTTATTCTTCTATGAACGTGGAGTTTATACACTACGGCCAGCACTGGGCAGGACTCTGGGGATTCGGAGATGGGTAAGACCATCACTGACTGGAAGCTCTTAGTCTGGTGAGAGATTAAAAAAGAAGACA
>NW_011888852.1:2013289-2034307 GCF_000151845.1 Pteropus vampyrus | reverse complement strand
ACGGTTCACCATTAAGATGTTACAGATTTTATACAAATACCCTTTATCAGGTTTAAGAAGTGCATTTCTTAGTTTGCTGATTTTTAATCATAAAAGAGTATTCTTGAAAGCTATCAAAGGCCTTGTTTTAAAAATATCGAGATAGTTAATATGATTCCTCCTACCCCTTTTGTTCTTTTAATGTGGTTAATTGCTGACTGATTGGTCTTTATTTGCAATGTCTTTGTCAGGTTTTGGTAACAGGGTTATTCTGGCCCTGGATATGTACTGGATAGATTTGCTACTGGATATGTACTGGATGGATTTGCTATGTTAAGGATTTGGATTTTGTGTGCATGTTCCTAAGGGCTAGTGGTCTTTATTTGCAATGTCTTTGTCAGGTTTTGGTAACAGGGTTATTCTGGCCCCATGAGTTGAGATGTGTTCCCCCTTCCACTATTTTCTAACAAAATTTGTGTAGAATTTGTTTTTTTTTCTAAAATATTTTATAGGACTCACTGGTGAAACCATCTGGGCTTGAAATTTTCTTTGTTGAAAATTCAATTCCTTTAAGATATATAGGATTTCAGATTTTCCATTATGTCCTGAATCTGTTTTGGTAAGATGAGTTTTTCAGAGAATCTGCCAATTTTATGTCATCAAAATATTTTGGCAGAAAGTTGTTTTAATATAGTTTTTATTATCCTTGGATATGTAGCAATATCACCCATGTTACTGTTGATGTAAGTAATTTGTGTTTTCTCTCTTTCTTGTTAAAGACTTATCAATTTTATTATTCTTTAAAAAAAAAGCAATGGCTGACTTTGTTGTTTTTAGTGTCTACACATTTTCTAATTTATTTTATTTGTTCTTTTATATTATTATTATTTTCTTTCTTCCACTACTTTGGGTATAGTTTGCTTTTTTCAATCTTTTTAAAAATTTATTTATTTAAATTAGTTTCAAGTATACAGTACATTGGTTAGACATCTATATAGTTCATAAAATATCCCCCCATTGCTCCCTCTGTCCCCTGGCCCTCCACCTAGCCATCATATTCATTCTAACTGCATTCCCATCCCCATGACCAGCTATCGACTACTAATTTGTACTTCTTTAACCCTTTACCCCATTCTCCCAGCCCCCCAACGCCCCTCCCCTCTGTCTGTCACCAAATTGTCCACTAT
Organism: Pteropus vampyrus; assembly: GCF_000151845.1. Taxonomy (NCBI): domain Eukaryota; kingdom Metazoa; phylum Chordata; class Mammalia; order Chiroptera; family Pteropodidae; genus Pteropus; species Pteropus vampyrus. Next base: position 2,033,141 of record NW_011888852.1, on the reverse strand, counting down.
ATTTGTGAGTGTGTTTTTGATTAGTTTGTTCTTTTTATTCCTTAGATTCTGCATATAAGTGAAATCAAACTTTTCAAAAATTTATTTAATAGTGAAAGAAACAAAAAGCACTGTCATCCTGTACTACGAATATAAATTCTGAAATTAGATTATCTTCTTCCAGTACTTGCTTAAAGTGTATTTTCTAACTTCTTAAAATAGAAGCTTAGCTTATTGGTTTTATGTATTTTTATTTTCTAATATAAACATTTAATATTATAAATTTCCTTCTAAAAACTTCTTCAGTTGCATCTTACAAATTTTGGCATGTTGTGTTTTCATTACCATTTTGTTTCTAATATTTTTAGTATTTCCCCTTGGACTTGTTCTTTGATCCATAGGTTATTTAAGGTGTTCTTTAATTTCTAACTATTTGGGAGCATTTCCTGGTATTTTATTATTATTTTTACATCTTATTGTTATTTTTAGATGTACTATTATTTGTATATATTGTTATTTAGTCCTAATTTAATTTTACTGTTAGATTTCAATTATGAAATGTATTAAAACACAGTCTACCTTAGTGAACGCTGCAGGTGCACTTGAAAGAATGTGCATTCTGAAGTGTGGGGGACACTGTTCTAAAGTTTGAACTAGGTCATGTGGAGTGATATCATTTTGCAAATTTTCTATACTTACTGATTTTGCGTGTGTGTTTATTCGTTCTATAAATCACAAAGAGTGGCTATTAAAATCTCCAATTATGATTATGGGTTTGTATTAGTTCTATCAATCATTGGCTTATTTATTATGAAAGTCCATTAAAAAATGGATGTGTATTTTAAATTGTTTTATCTTCCTGATCAGTTTACTCTTTTATAATTATGAAGTTCCTTCTTTATCTCTGATAATATCCTTTGTTTTAAAGTCCTTTTTTTTTTTTTTAAGATAAACTATTTTGTAGTATTTCCTTTTATTTCTGTATTGGCTTTTTATCTATACCTATATCTATGGCTAGATATCTAAAGATGTTCTCAAAATTACAGTGATAAAGACTTTATCAAAAATTATATTGGAGTTTTATCTGGAATTAAAAGGAAAATCAACATTATACTATTTTACTTAAAGCAGTATATGTACATTTATCTACTCTTTCCCTTGTTAGTCATGAAATATTTCATATCTATACATATTATAACCCAGCTTGAAATGTTACTATTTTTAATAGTCATTTTTAGAAGAAATTAAGAGATAACAAAAGATAGTCTTTCATATTTACCTATATATTTGTAATTTCCAATTAGCTTCATCCATTCTCTAGATCCAAGCTTCAATCTGGCACCATTTCTCTGTAGGCTGAAGAACTTCTGTCATTTCTCGGAGGCAAGTCTGCTGCCAATATATTCTCAGCTTTTGTTTATCTTAGTATCTTTATTTTACCTTCAGTTTTTTAAAAGAATATCTTCACTAGATATAGAATTCTAGATTGACATTTTTCTCTCAGCACTTAAAAGATGTCATTTCATTATCTTCTGGCCTCCATTATTTCTGATAAGATAGTCATCAAATCATATCGTTTTTTTGAAGGTAAACATATATATATATGTTTATATATATATGTATACACATACACACACACACACACACACACAAATACACCTATGTAGTATTTTTTCTGGCTGCTTTTAAGACTTGTTCATTATATCTGACTTTCAGCACTTTACTATGCTGCATGTAGGTGTCTTTTTCTTTGTGATTGTTCTTCTTGCATTTCACTGAGTTTCCTGGATCTGTAGGTTAATTTTTTTCACTAAATTGAGGAAATTTTTGACCATTATTCTTCATATTTTTTCTGCACATTCTCCTCTTTTCTCCTTCTAAAATTTCTATAACATGTATGATAGGGAGTTTGATATTGTCTCCTAGGTCTCCGAAGTTCTGTTCCTTTTTTCAATATTTTTTTCCCTTTCATATCAGATCATTTCTATGGATTTTCCTTCACAGACCCTTTCTTCCGCAGACTACAATCTGTTCTGAAGTCCATCTAGTAGATCTTTCATTTCAAATATTGTACTTTTCTGTTCTAGCATTTCTGTTTTATTTTCTGTTGATGTTCTGCATGTTGATTCATTTTCCTTTAAGTTCTTGAACATATTTATACTACCAAGTTTAAAGTATTTATTTCCTAATCCCAACATCTGGATAAGCTCTGGATCTGTCTTGTCCTTTTTCTTGGTTTTGTGCCACATTTTCTCTTTTTACGTATAGTAATTAATTGATTGTACATTCAATACTGACATTGTGTATAATACATTGTAAACAATTTGGTTTACAGTGTCTTTCATTAGAGTTATATTTTGTTTGGCAGACAATTAAATTACTTGGTATCCTCTCTGTCCTGTCAAGTTTGGTTTGATTATTTGTCAGGGCTGGCCTAGTCCATTTTGTCTTTAGTCCTAGGGTGTGGCCCTTCTCTGGGGTGTGGTCTTTGACCACAGGATGTGGTGCTTTTGGGGTCTAAATTCCCAAGGTTCTCTACCATTATAACTGGGGCAGAATGCTACATTCTAATTTTATGCATTTTCTAATCTCTTATTCTGCTCTCAGCCCTGAAGCAGTCATCCTTTTTTCAAAAACCCACATAAATTTCCCCTCGGAATGCACAGCCTAGCCCTCAAATAAGGAGTCACCAAACACACCCACACAGATTTTAGGGTCTCTGCTCCCTTCAGATCCTTCCTTTCCAACACCCTGCCCTGAGGGGTCCGGATGGTCCAGCAGTCCTGAATGCTCATTTTAGCCTCCGCATCTTAGCAAAATCGCTGTCCTCTGCTTTGCCTCCCTCTCCCAGCGCTGTATTCTAGGCCATGCCTGCCGTGGGAAACATGGTGTGCTTCTCTGATTTCCTTATCTCAAGGATTTCCTGCTGTTCAGTGGTAGAAAACTTTATATACATTTTGTTCCGTTTTATAGTATGTCAGAGGACAAATCTGGTAGCAGGAACTCTGTCATAGCTGGAAGAAGTGTCACAATTTATTTAACTCGCATCCTCAATGCCTGGCCCGAAATCAGCCCATCCATGTAGGAAGACAGATGCATGCATGAGGGACGCACGAACAGGGGCATCAGTGGAGGGATGAGCAGAAACTTGCTTTCCTCTCCCAACATTACTCTTCCTCCTTAGCACTTCTCACAACCTAACAGACTATATATTTTACTTTTTTTTATCACTCCAACTCGAACCTAAGTGCCATGAAGATATGACTTTTGTTTTGTTCATTAATTTGTTCCTGGTACTAGAACAGTGACTGGCACATGCAAATGTGTGTTGTTAAGAGTTAATAGATGTTTAAGGATGATCTGCCCTACTTTTACAAAAATGTGCTAAATAATGAAGTAGTGTTGAGCAGATAAAAATCTGTCAGTGGATAATTAATGCTTTTTGGGGAGAGTCAGTTTAGAACGTCCTGACGTTTTGACTGACAACTGCAGTGTTCAGCCCAACACTACCAACCCTTTTTCTGTTTCTCGTTACATGTGTCAAACTTGCTCCTGCCCTAGAAACTTTGCCGTTCCACCTACTTAGAACCATCTCTTTGCTCTTTTCATGGACCACAGTCCCTTAATATCATTTGGAGCTCAACTCACATATCTCCATTTCAGAGAGGTCTCCCTGATCTAAAATAGAACCACCCACAAGCCTCATGCTCGCTATCATAACACCATGCTGATCTTCTTAAGAGAACATAACCCTTTCTGAATTATCTATTTTATTTTTATATAATCCTAGTCTTATCTCTCTTGGAAGGTACCAATACTTTTATGTTATCTTCCTCTTACTTCTTGGCTCTTTTTAAAGTTCTCACTATTCTTAATTTCATGAAACATCTGACATTCTTAAAACAGCACCATCATCACGCCACCTTAAATTCTTGGGAAAAAACATCCTCATAGTTTCCTTCACAGCACAATTTTTAGGTGGTCTCCTAATTCCCAGGTTACTTCATGTCCATTTTAGTTGCCTCCGCTTCTGCCTCCTGTTCTCTCAGTGTTTTGGCTCCAAAGCTCTGATCTCACGGATTCCTTCAGTTTAAACCATAATCTCATGTGGATGATTATCAAATTCATCTTCTTAGCTAGCCCAGATGGATTAGCCAAATTCTAGCTCTTCGTTTCCACAGCCGGTGGAACATTTTCTTCCCAACATTCCACATCCCTTTAAGCTTTCTGAAGCCAAATCCTATGTTAGCTCTTTCTGGGGAGACCCTGAAAGTAGCAGCTCTTGCTGACATCCCCATATGGTGTTAACAGTTCCACTTAGGTTCTATTCTTAGATTTATAGATAATCTTTTCCTCTATCTAAGCCCTCACATATACCCCATTACCAAATAGAATCAGCTCTTGGTTTATAACTCCTTCCGCCTGTTCCTGCTTGCTACATTCACCCTAAGTCATGCCTAGATGAAGTCTCCTATATGTTGTCGGTGCCTTCAAACTCTCTCTTCCCCTCTCATTCTGCCCCATTACTTTGTCTAAGACAATTGCTTCTTCCCTCAAAAACCTTACATGTCTCCCTATTGCTCATACGACAAAATAAATGTTCTTTAGTTTTTCATTCAAAGTTCAAAATAATCTGGTTCCGACAGATTATGCAGCCTCATCCCTCACCCCATCCTCCCTTCACCTTCCACTGTGGAGTAAATGGAATATTCCCAATATTCCCCACACGTACCGTTCTGTTTCTGTACCTCTCGTCACAGTACAATGGCTCACCTCCTCAATGTTCTGTGTCACTGACACTTTTTGAAAACCTGTCATCCATGCATGGCTAAGTCAAAATGCCTCTTCATCTGTTAAGTGTTCTCTGATATGCTCTCTCTGCTACGCAGATTACGAGCATTGGGTGCACAATGGCTGCTTATGTACAGGAAGAGAACAACACCTGCGAAGCACTTACCCCGCACTGGGCACTGGGCTGCGCACCATTATCTCATTTAACCCTCACTACCACCTCCTATTGCCCATCAACCTTCTATTGTTAGTCACAAAACCAGGTGATGGAGCGAGGATTTAAACCCAGGTGGTCTCAATTAGAAAATACAAACGAAGCAAAAACCGGAGGATGGGGTAAGGTAAGCCAGCAACAAAAGAACTCTGCGTCTGCAGCTCCATTTTAAACTATGCTGATAGCACTGATAACGGCATGTCTTAATGCGCTTGTTAAAGGATGGGCCCTTCTTCCACAGCTAGAGCCACAGTTCTCTTAGGGGTACTTCCTCTTCCTCCTCACCCGATGCCCCTTTTCCTGGTTCAGTTTTACTTATCATTCACGTCTCAAGCGAAACATCATTTCTCATGAAATCTTTCCCGGCCCAGGATAGGTCTTTCGTTATGTATTCTAATTGTACTTTGTACTTTTCTTCTGTAGTAATGCCGAAATTAAATTTAAAAATGTTCTTGTAGTTACGTATTTTATTATTCATTAACATCTAGGCAATTACTTAATTAGTAAAGCATGAAGTAATCGAAGTAATTTCAAGATGGATAACATATCTCTCTTCCTCACTAGTGTATCTTCAGTGCCTCCCACAATGTCTGGATCATGGTAGACACAATATAAATAAGTGCTGAAAGAATGAATTCCCAAGGGCCTAGGACAGTGCCTGGCCAGCATATCATAGGCTTTTCCTATGCCCTGCCCCCACCATCATTGAAAATATTCCCCTTTTAGTGAATCAATAGATGGATGGATAAATAGATGAGCAATTCTCCAAATTCCCCAAGTCTAGATTTTTGAAACTGGCATCCCAAGAATGATAAATATGTGGAATAAAGAGCATAAAATTTTTACCATCTAATATCCTTGTATTGCTGACTACTAAAACCACCAGCATAGTGCCTGTCCCTGTAGATCACACCTTATTCTTTCTCCCTTCCTTCCTTCCTTCATTCCTTCCTGCCTGTCTTTCTTTATCAAGCAAATCTAATTCTGCCAAGAAATGTGTCTTTAATATGCTTGGCACAGCTGCCTCTGCAGGGTTAGAAAATGTTAAATAATAAAATACAACATAAATAATGCAACTAGTGATAGAACTACATTGTTAACACTCAGCTGATTAATTTAAGGACTGGCAACATCGAGAGTTCTTTCAAAGAAACTAAACACTTGGAGATGCTACAGATACGCAGTAAGTGTTAACTGGTCCGAATAGTACTTACAGCCCATGAGAAATCTGTTTTCCCACATAGCTATTTCCACCTGAGGTCACACACAAACCACAATGAAAGGCCTCTTTGTTTGGGTGCCGTGTGATGCTGTTGGAATGGTACCTAGATGTCAAGATGATATCTCTAACACTGGATTTACACGGCACCACGCTTCACAGAAGCTTAATTGTGGTGTCGATGGAAAGACAGATTTGTGCCAAAGATTTGGTGCTTTGCAGATGCCAGATGGTTACCCTGGAAAATCTCTCCTCAAAACCAGGTGGGTGTTGCTTCTCACTATCCTGCCCAAAGGTGAAGAAGTCCCGCTTCAACTTATCTGTGTACCACCCAGAGAGCCAGTTCTCAGTGGAGAAGCTCTCTTGACAGTGGGAGGTATTCTTCTTCCAATGGTACTGAGCACATAAACACTCATAGATACTATTTATTGACCTTTTAAGTTTAAAACAATATCTCCAGCCCAGTTTTACTGAACACTAGCCTCCAACTGCCTACTCAGCATCTCTTCTTGAATATCTGCTACTTAAGAGCCAAAGCAGAATGACAGATTCCTGTCTACACTCCACAAGCCATGCCCTAGGCCAAATCAACTTCCAGGTCCTTCCCATTTCTGTAAATGGCACCACCATCCACCAAATTGCTCCAGACAAAAATGTAAGAGTTCTTGTGGATTATTCTCATTCCATAATATTTCACTCAAATTCACTGGTAAGTTTATAGACCCTACATCTGAAATGTATCTCTAACCCGATAGAAGCCTACTCTGATTGATTTAACTGTGCCCAAGTCAGCACCCTTTCTTGCCTAACTGGCCTCTCTTCTTCCACTCTTGTCCCTTTAAAGTTTATTGCCCAGTCAATTTTCCAACAGCCTGGGCGAGCCCCGTAACAATGCAAACCACATCATTTTACTCCCCTGACAGCTTCTAAAACTATTTAGAATGAAATCGCATTCATTGCCAAGGCATAAGGCCCTACTGATCTGCTCCTGCCAAAGAAGGTCCCCATCTGCCACCCTTTTCCCACTCACTCGCCACTCCCCAAAGCTGTCGTGGGTATTGACATATGTGACCACTTGGAAGCTAAAAATGTGACGTATTCTCATTCCACTTGCTGCTTGAGGGCAGGGACCATTTCCATTTATTTCTGTACCTGACCCTCAGCCACTCTGCATGCCATTCATCTCAACATAATTTTGAGAAAAAGGAGAAAAGACCCATTCTAATTCATACTTATATGTCAACTTGAACTTTTAAGTCACTCAGAAGAGATCTTTCTGATCTGGAGGAAAAAAATGACCGGAAGGAAACCTATTAGGTTACTTATTAATTGCTTTTATTTGCATAACAGCTTATTTGTGGGTAGATCCAGATAGTTCTATTTTAGGATATCTCTGCAAAAGAGCTGCTCTCAGGAAGTAGGAGTGTTCCTATAGATCATAGTGGAAAAAAGCACCAGGACCCAGAGGTCCAGAGGTGACTGGCAGACGCCTGCAGGCAGTAAGCAGAGCAGAGCAGAAGCAGGGTCTGTGGGGCGGGCGGCTGGCCGGCCTGCGCTGCCCGCTGACGGCACTGAACCCACCACTGTCAGAGCACAGACATAATCACTTCGTCACCGTTCCCCTTACCATCTAGCCTCCCGCACACACACTCTAAAGGACTGTGTCCCGGTCATATTTACCCTCCTAGAACCTAGCACAGAACCTGGTGCATAAATATCTACTCAGTAAATCTGTCTGATCGATGCTTATGGATTTTATAAGTTTTATCCAGGAGGCTTCATACATTCCATTTTCTCTCTATTCCTTTGTGTTTTCTTCCCAGATGTGGGGTTTTGTCACAAGGAGATAATACTGTAACAAATACTATAAACCCTCAGTCAACATACAACCTAGAAAATAACATGGCGGGCACCCCTAGGAAAAAGCTGTATTTCCGGGCCATTTCCGGGTTATCAAAAATACTTTCTATACCCTAAAATTCAGAACACTGATTAATTTAGTAAACAAGCTTTCATTCCAAGACTGCTGGGTATAAAGGACTGCATTTCACTCTGGAAAGGGATTCAGCCTTTCCCAATAAATGACCTGCTTGTCTAGCTGTCAAAATGTGGATTTTATTGGCGCTCTTACCATAGTCCTAATTCAAGTTCATGTGCCAGAAACGGAACTTCTGCCTTTCAGATTCAACAAGGTCTTTAGACCATGCTGTCTTGCACAATATGGACCTGCTATTAGAGCAATTAAGGTTATTAACAGTGTATTTAAATAATGTGGTGCAAAGAATGGGAGGTTTGAAGGTCTGGCTGGGAGCTGGAGAACTGACTTCCATAAATCTGAGACCCGAAAAATACCTTTTTTGTTCAAATGTTGGAAAGAATTTTGTCGACCTTTTTGCTTCATTGGGATTTCTTTAAGTTTTCCTGGTAATCAGAAACAAGTTTCACAATTTGTGTCGCACTTGGCTCAAGTTTCGGAGAGTGAGGGAAAGCTTGTTATTTTAGTGATCCCTGAATAGTGCAGTATGGAGAATTCAGCCCCGCGGAAGCCTGCCAGCAGTTCACCCCGCCAAACCAAACAGGAATCAGCATGGACAATAGGAAGATTATGTGGTGGAAAATGGATACCCAAATTAAGGCAGGAAAGCCACGTCAATTATATTTAGAAGCAGTGTCTTTCCCCAGGTTACAGAGCCATCCCTCTAAGCGTTCAGAAGATGTTGTTATTTCACCGAAAGCTCACCCACAAAGGTCGAGGGGGAGAGTGGAAACGGAAGGCTTGTTCTTTTGTAACTTCCTGTGTGTCTTTATATCCGGCCACACATCTTTTTGCCACCACTGTGTCCTTTCATTCGCACTAGTATCAGGCCTCCCGATGCCCTAGGGAGAGGAGGAAGATGGAGCCCGTGCTGCCAGGAGCAGAGGCAGAAGGCTCAGCGGTCCCCTCCAGCAGGTGCTCTGTGTGCCAGGCTCCAGGACGGCCACGCTGCTTCCCTTCCTGCCTGCTTCTCTCTTGACCAGCAGGGGAAGAGAAAGAAAACAAACAAACAAAATGCCTGAGTTTTCTAGGCCACCAAAGCCGCAATGAGTGCCCCAGAGGGTAGACTCTTAAGATGACTCCTAGTGCTCCAGGCGGGCCTCTGGATAGTCACTGTTGTAAGGTGAAGGCAGAGTGGCTTCCTGCTTGTTATCAGCCAATGCGCAGGCTTGGCCAGGCTCTGGTGGAAACCATGAGCCCAGTATTGGCTCTGCAGTGGGCCTGAGGCTCAGGGAACCGACTGTGAGTGCAGTGCTGTGTCCCCGAGTATGAAAAGATTTGGCGCTCGCTGTCTCTTCATTTTTAAAAAGCAAAATCGAATGAGTAATTTTTCTTTTTAACAATGAAACAATACAAAGTACAACAAATAATATGATACTCGTACCCATTACCAAGACATTTAGGTATTACTATTATTGAAAACAGACCTTGTGTGTTCGTTTTAAAGAAATCAAACTGTAGGATGCAGTGAATCTCACCTTCATCCGTACCTTCCGCAGAGGGCATCTCGTGATGCTGGCATGGATCATTCCCAGATGGTTTTTAGGATTTTTACCACATTTTTATTCATAAAATGTATATATAGAAATGATCTTGTGTCTTTTAAACTTATATAAGTATTTTATATAACTTTTTACAATTTACATTTAAATTTTTTCTTTATTTCAAAAAATGTTTCAATTATATTTGACAATTTACTTTTTGAACTCAACCTACTTTTTTTTTTGAAATTTATCAATGTGAGTACTGGTAAATCTATCCTTAAGATCCCTTTAACATCTAGTCTTTTATTCAAGGGCATGCATTTTTTAACTCCATTTTTTTTTAATTACAAAAGATATGATCAACATGCTTGTACGTTTATCCTAACACTCACGTCTAGGGTTTTTTGAGGTAGGCACTCAGTAAGTCTCAAGTACAATTGCTGGCCATAGTTCAGTTTCAACTTCACCAAATACTGGCGAACGCTCTCCAAGAAGGCTATGTTAATTTACAAGCCCACCAGCAAAGCCTAACATTTTCACTAAAACAATTTCAACAGATTAATTATGTTTATCTGACAGTTTCAAATAGCACCTCACTGTTTGATTTTTCAATTCCCCGATAACTAATGAAGTTGAACATATTTTCATACGTTATTGTCCGTCTGCACTTGCTTTTTAAATTACCAGTTCACATGCTTTGCCTACATTTCTACTATGTTATTTATAGGGATTCTTTATAAATTTGGGATTTAACTGCGGTTCTTATAGATTTTCTCAGTCTATGCCTTTCCTTTTCACCCTGTTTATTGTGTCTTTTAATTCTTAATGTAAAATTTACTTTTTAATGGAGTTAAATTTGTTCATCTTTTCCTCGGTTTTATTGGTATTTTATAAATTTTTAAAAAAGAAATCCGTCTTCAGTTCTAGATCCTAAGGATCCTTCCATTCTTTATTCTAAGATTGTTTTTTAAATTTCGGTCTTTAAGCCATCTGGAAATGTGACTGTATATCATGAGGACTTAATTTTATCTCTTTCCATATGGATAGTCGATTGCCCCAGATTATTTGTTGACTAGTATACTGAAACTGATTTATAATATCAGCTCTCATAGTCCAAGTTTCCTCATATTTGTGTCTATTTCTAGATGCTCTCACTGATCAATTTTTTCTCGGGACCAGTAGTATGCTTTAAAATCACAATAGTTTTGTTAAAAGTCTTATTATAAATAATTTTCCTCCTCTTCTTCCTCCTCCTACTTTTCTTCCTTCTAGATTCTCTTGGGTTTTGTTGGCCTTTTACTCTCTCATAAAATTTCAGATCCTCAAACATTCCTGGTAAAAATATGATTGCAATTATATTGAATATAAAAAATTAATTTGGAGAGAATTGACATCTTTACAATATGATTTCCAGCCATAAAAACAATGTCTCTCTACATTAATAAAACCTATTTTGTCTTCAGGTAAATTTTAATGAATGATTTCTTTAGAAATATTGCAAATTTTTATTAGATTTATCTCTAGACAGCTTATCAATTTAGTTACTAATATAATTATATATTTTAAAAATTATATTGTCTGATTATATGTTGCTTATTTATACCAATACAAATATTTTAAATTACATAGTTATCATGATAAAATCCAAAATTCTTTAATTGTTCTAATAATTTACATAAGTTCTACGGTTTTCTATATGCACTATAATTTCAATAATAAAAGTTTTGTTCTGCCTTTCTAACCAGTATAACTTCCCTCCCCTACCTCCAGTCTGTACCATCAAAAAAGAAACAACGATAGCTGGCAAAATTTCTCATCCCCAATTTTAAAGAGCATGACTTTGTGTGATTTTGACATTTATAACAGATTTAAAAGATACCTTTTAAGAATATTGCTTCTTTATTTAAGGGGCCAGTAATTTTTCTCCTCTCATGAATTTGTTTGTTTTTCTGTACTTGCTTTTCTTCATCTATTAAAGTGATTGATTTTTCTCCCTTTAATACGTAGTCATAGTATACGTAAGACTTGATTTTCCAATATTTTATTTAGAATTTTCATGTCTATAGTCATGAGTAAGATTGGCCTATAATTGTCTTTTCATGTATTGTCCTTGTCTAGTTTAGGTATGAGATTACACTGGCCTCATGAAATAAATAGTTACTTTTCCTATTGTTCTGTTGGACTGGAGAGTTTTTAGGAGGTAGATTTTGACACTTCGATCCATTTTCTTAAATGGCTGTAGGTCTGTTTAGATTTCCTATTTCTTTTGAGTCACTTTGGTTAAGTTATAGTTTCCTAAGACAGAGCTTCTCAATTCATCAGAGACCAATACTTTGGTAAAATACACAAGTGTATGCTTGGGTGTTTCAGCACTATAAAAAATGCTTTCACACTTTCTAAGTACTCCCAATTCCTGGATTTACTTCATCTCAGGTGGGTAAAGTTTGCGGCAGCTGACCACACTTTAAATAGCTATGTTCTAGGAAATTATCCATTTGTCGAACTTCTCAAATCCATTAGCACAGGACGTTTTTCATGATAGTCTCATATTATCTTTAAACGTTGCTTTGTGAATGTGTAATTGCTTTGTTTGTCCAATCCTAGCAACAGGAAGTGTGCAGTAACGGAAGTAGATTTACAGTCAGAAGAACCAGCTTCCTCCTTAGCCTTGGTATTTGTGAGCTGTGTAATTTGGGGCAAGTCACTTCTCAGAGATTCAATTTTCTTTTTTGGTAGATTAGGTCAAAGCTTTTCGAAAATTTTTTTATTCCCTCTCTCTCCCCAGTGAAACATTTTCTTCAAATCGAGCCTAACATTAAAGCAGATCAAAGTAGAATGGCTCTGCTTGCAAGGGGTAGGGGTACTATCCCCCTGCCCCTGCTTCCATGCTCAGGAAGCCCCTGAGGCACTTCCCAACGCCCCTAGGGCTAGCACAGTTAGCCATGAGTAGTTTACCTACCAAGGGTTTGAAGTGAACCTTCCTTGAATTGGCATCAAATCAGCCAATAAAGAATCGGCCAAACTGACAGCATTGAACATGGTTTCCCAAAGGCCAAAGGAGCCTTCCAGGTTTCCTAGCAACAAAAATCAAGGTCTGCTGCCCACAACAGGAGAAAAAAAAAACATTAATTGAAACATGGGAGAAAATATTTAACTGAGTTCAGCCCTTATTCTCCACTATAATGCAACAACAGACATGATTGTCATGGTGACAGTTTTCTAGTTTCTCCACCTTAAATCTACCACTATCTCCTGAGCCACACATGGCAATCACACCAAAAGACAAGAGTGGTGGAATTCCGATGTTATTGAAAAATGAAAAGTGCTAGTAACATTTTCCTTTTTTGACTGAAGTTTACTTGAGAGAGGGAAGGGATGAGGAGACAGGTGATAACATGAGCATGTTCCCCTTTCACACTGTGGTGCACAGAGGGAGATGTTCAAACGCAAGCTTTGGGATATACTTGGTCTCTTTTTTTTTTTTTAATATAAGCTTCATCTCCTCATTTTATAGATTAGAAAATCTCATTCTGAGGCCAAGTGACCCCTAGATCACACACCTTTTAAATGGCAGAGCCAAGAAAAAAGTTTTTTTTTTTTAAAGGCTGATTTATCATTTTTATTACAATATTAACTTATTATAAGGCTGTTACTTATATCTCATTTCTTTGCCTTCCCCTGGTTTTTACTTTGAAAAATTTTAAGCCTATAGAAAAGTTGAAAAAATATAATATGAATATCATGTAGTCCTCACCTAGATTCGCAAATAAACATTGTACTCACTTGTTCTTTTTTCTATGTATGTGGATATATGTATGTGTGTATGTCACACACATATAAAACAAAAAGTATCCATTTTTATGTTGAGCTATGTAGTTATGTAAGAATTAACAATTCACAAATACTTTCTTGTTTTATATTATATACATATATCTTTTTGTAAAAATACATTATAACCAAAATACCAACACCTACTCATGAGAATTAAATAATTCTCTAATACAGCCTATATTTAAATTTTTCTAATATCTTAATGTCATCTTTCATAGATTTTTGAAATCTGGAATCCAATCAAGATTTACACTATACATTTGCTTTTGATATTTCTTTTCTTTTTTTTTGGTCGGTTTGATCAATTTTATCTGCAGTAGTCCTCCCCAATCCCAATTTTGTTTTTCATGACACTGACTTCTTTTGAGTCCGGATCAGTATACTCTAGAATGTTCCACACTGTGAATTGTATATTACTTTTTCATCATTTGATACAGGCTATATATTTTTGTAAGAAAACTACACAGGTGATATTGTATACGTATTGTATCACATGAGGTAGCAAATAAAGTCAGGTGGTTTCCCTACTGGTGAGGATGCTTGATCACCTAGTTGAGATGGTGGTTACCAGATCATTTCATTATAAAGGCACATTTTCCATTTGTAATTTTTAAGTAATCTACTTTGTGAAACTCTGGGATCATGTGAATATTGACTAAAACCTTTCAGTCAATGGTTTTAGCACTCGCTGATCCTGACTTTGCTGGAAACATATATTAATAGTTGCAAAATGGTGATTATTTTAAGTTCTATCTATACCTTCTACATTTATTAGTTGGCATTCTGCTAAAAAAAAAAAAAAAGACTTCTTCTCTGTGCCTCTTTCTGTCTCTCTGTGGGTTTCTTTGTATCTGCCTCTCTCTCGCTCACTGCTAATTCAGTCATCACCATGCACTGCCACTTTAAACTCTGTTGCTTTTGATTGACATTGCTCTATTAAAAGGCCTTCTGTGGAAAATGACTGTGGTTAGTCAGGCACAGTAATTTAGGATTATTTGCCCATGGTGTCTTCCAAAAGCTTAATGAAGAGGACAGAGCCAATTAACTTCACCTAAGCTTCCAGAAATAAAGCTTTTAATTATTAATAAGGAAAACTATGAACAACGTTATTAAGTAACTAATGAAAATAGAAAAGTGTTGACAAAAGAAAAAAAGGGGTAGGAATCTTTTCTTAAGGGTGCTGCTGAAATCTTCAAACTTTCACTTGAGTTTAGGCTAAAGAAAAGTTTTCGATCTTTTCCTGTGGAAACATCTGGGTTCCTTAGAGGAAATGGTCTAGTTCCAGCATTAGGAATATAATCAGTGCAAAGGAAGTCCACATGGGAAAAGTTGTAAGGATGACATGTAATGTTTCTTTAATTGCTGCTTTTCAAATAAATTAATTAGGGAAAAATAAACTAAGTTTAGGTCAGGATGCTTGAAATAAAACCAAGCACCGTATGATAGGGATAGAACTGTTTCTCAAGGGAAGTTGAAAGAGAAACCACTGGATGATTTTTTATTAAAGTTCACAGTATTGAAATTCCCTCCCATAAACTTTCTTACATCATGGCAAATCGTGACCATCTCCTTAATGTGTCATAAAAGCAAGCCCTGGAGTTGAAGATTTCTTATGAATCATTCAGGAAACATTTCAGGACGGCCTACTGTGTTCTTGGCATGGATTACTAGTAATCCAAAGATGAAAAAGACCCAGATTCTGTCTAGTGGCACCTTTGGCATTTCTATCTAGAAGTGTAAGGATGACAATTCGGGAGCAAAGAGATTTGTCACAAAGCTGTGTTTACATTTCAGGCAAAGTTTTTGGTTTTCGGTTTTTTATTTTTTTAAACTGAGATATGTTTCTTTGCATAAGACTGAGAAAATATCAGTTATATTCATATCAAAAAAGGGTTAGGGGGAAAGTTATTGATGGAAGTTATGAAAAAGTTGAAACTTTTTATTCCATATCAGATGATACCATCACTATTTCTACACTTGAGGACCTTGATCCAAATAGGGGTGTCGGATGCATAAGCAAATAATTATAATATAGTATTGGTGGGATAGGTGAATGAATGAGACATTAAAGTACCTAAAGGGACCAAAATCATTCATTTAAGTTACAGCCTAAGGATATAACCATGAGATTTTCCTTCAGAGATATCTGAGGATAGAGTTTGGTCCTCTATCCTCTCTCCATCCTTTTGTCGCTATATTCAAATGGAAAGTTCCTAGAGAAACGTCATACCCACCAAACCAGGTTTTTCTGCTGTGGTTCTAGGGAGGATTACGGTCAAAGAGGTCTGTGTGTGGGGGCGGTTATAGGGTGCAAAATCTCTGGGAGTAGAAGCTAAGGAACAGTGAAAGCATCAGCCTAGCAGAAAAGATCACTGATGTCAGGCAGGGCAGAAAAGATTATGAGGCCCCTGATAGCAACGTCCTAGAGTGTCCTAGAGGCAGGGCTAGGCAAAGATGTCATGAGTGATGGCCAGGTTGTTGGAAAAAAGTTGTAAAACAACTTTTCATTGTTCAGATTCATCTATTCTTCTTTCGGTAAGATATTCATAGTTCAAATGTACCAACTAACAGCCATTAATATTGACCCAACTTCTACCTAACTAGATTTTGAGCTTCTTTAAGGCAGAGATCAAATCTTATTTATCTATACTTCACTGATGTCTAGTGGTCTACCTACCACCTAGTAGAATAAAGGTTTTATGACTAAATGGGAAGAGTCTTGATAATTTCTTAACCAAGAACGCAGAAGCACATTAGAGTGATGGTCAGCATTAATAATAGTAATTACTATTATTAATGTATTATGTATATCTATATATACATGTTGCAGACATTCTATGCCATATCTATCACTGAGTAGGTTCATGACCTAAACCATGATATAATGAAGTCTAGTAGAATAAGGTACTTTTTAAAAGGATGTAAATATAAACATAATTTGATGATTTGACCCTTTTAATTGAGACTCTTTGACTGTAATAGGAGTGATGAAAACATCAACAATTAGCCTTTCAAACAAGATGATTGAAAAAATAAAACTTTTTAGTTTTCCATCCTGAATACATGCTATTTCTATATATAGGTAATCCTTAATGACAACAGTAGCCAGTATAGCTTAGAACAATCTATCAAATCACACATTTTAAAATGATAACGCTGATAGTCCTTGGACTTTATTCAGCTGCTGGACTAATATCTTGATTTCATAAATCTGATTTCAAATTCAGGCTACAAATCTCAGAGAGAAATATAATTCAAATATCGAACAGCATGTGAATAAAAGATCGGTGGTTCCAGTGCTAAATTTCAGCACAATTTGTAAAACTCAGAAGCTATTTGTTTGTTTGAACAGAGCTATCTTGTAACAATTTATAGGAAAGTATATTAGTGTATGATTAAATCACTGGGATTTAAAATCTGGCCATTTCATAATTGCTAAAATCCATGCCATGATGTCACAACAAGGCTTTTCCAGATTGCTCGTTAATTATTCTGCAATAACTTGTAACTTTGTATTTAGTTTCTCTGCGTGAATCTGCGTTTTAGGGCATAACTTAAGTCATCTGTTCAAAGTAGATTTCATCTATATATGCACATCTCATTTATCTCAGATTGAAGATTTTCACTATATTTTTAGAAAGACAGATATAATTGCAATTAAGGGTAATTTTTTATCTTTAATGATATTGACTATTTCCTTCATAACCTTATAGGATTTCAAACTTTGCTCTCATTATAATTTAAAATGCCCCTTCGAAAAACCCATCTAAACCTAGTGATCCACTTTATTTTCAACTCATCATATCTTTATCTAAAACATTATGTATGCCAGGGAGAGAACGCGAAAGTCATTTCATGTATTGCCACAGCTGACACATTCTTTAAATGATCCACATATTCAGGTCTTACTGAAGAGGTTCAGTAGGTCTTAAGTAGAGGTTTTCTACTTTCTATTCAACTCTCATGCAATTTATTTGCCCAAACTTCAACACTCTTTTCTATCATAAATAATAAAATAACGTTCTCTTACAACTCCAATCAGTATATATTCATTTAAGTTCACTTTATGGTTTTCTCTGGAGCACATATATATGTGGCAAGACGTTATTGTGCAATGCCAGATTTAAAAAGTAATTCTGAAACAGTATGGAGTTTCCTCTAAAATTAAACATAAAATTATCATATGATCCAGCAATTCCACTTCTGACTTCATACCCAAAGGAAGGGAAAGCAAGGACTGGAACACGTATTTGTACACTCATGTTCCTAGCAGCGTTATTCACAATAGTCAAAGGGCAGAAGCAACCCACATGACTACTGACAGGTAAATGGATAAACAAAATGCGGTATGCGGAGTAAGCGGACAGCGACAAGCATGATTCCACCCTGGCCGGAGTAAGCAGCTGGACTGTAGCCAGAAAGCCAAATTTGCAGTAAGCCATAGGAGGCCCATGCGAACAATTAAGCAATGAGGTTGAATTATAACTTATCTATTAGTTGGGATGCCAGATTGTGTTCATCTTTATATAGCTTTTTCTTTTCTCTTGAAAGGAAGTCTCAGATCCTCAAGGGGTTGGCATGTGTAGTGTCTTGTCTGTCTTCCTTGTTAGGATCCCCGGGAGGGGAGACTCCGGACAAGTGCACCCAGCTGGCTACTCCCTGGAGTTTAATTGCCATGGGGCAGAGAGGAGAGCCTGACATGGGCCTCTCCATTTAGGGGTGAGTTGGCCAGTGGGCGGGCCTTCCTTCCAGGTCTCAAAGAGGATGGAGTCTCCTGATTTTACCTGAATCTGGTGGTAAGAAGGTAGCTGGGTCTGGCAGAATTTAAAGACTATCTCTGTAGCATCCCGAGGACACTGGGCAAGGTGACTCCTGGTGAGTCACTGATGGCCTTTTGTCTCTAAAACTCCCTGTACTAGCGGTGGGTCTGAAACTTGAGTGGTTGAGCAGAGTGAGTTTGATGGCCTGTGGCAGGATGGCTCTGGTCGCCCTGCAGCAACAGGATCTAATTGTTTTGAGAGATAAGCGAGGGCCACGTGATAAGTTGCACCTTCTGAGTGAGCACTCCCAGGGCTATTTCCTTGTCTCTTGGCCATATATAAGGTGAAGGGCTTCTAAAGGTTTGGGATGCCAGTGCTGGGGCTGGGGTCAATTGCAGGGGTCCACTGCTCTTTGATCCTTTGAAAGGCCTTGTCACCCTAGCACCAACTGCCCTAAAGCGGTTAAGTCAGAAATGACTCGCATTACTGCCACAATGCAGCAGCAGTGAGGCAGCCGCTGCCACTGCCAGAAAGCAGGACCCCTGACAGGTGATCACCGCGTGATGCCTGTATGGTGGTCACGTGATCACCGCGTGATTCCTGCATTACTGCTGTGTGATTCCCAGGTGACTTCCGCGTGATTACTCTGCCTCTGTTGTAAACCAAGTGTTTTCTGAACAAAAACGGCCTCACTTCCCTAAATTTCGGAAGCACCGCCCGGCCGTAAATCACATCCCTCACAACAGTCGCAGCCTCACGGCTACAGTACGACACTGAGGCCGCCTCTGTTACCGCCGTAAAGCGATACCCTCAAAAATGACTCGGCACTGTTGCCACATGCATCAATGGTGCGACAGCTGTTTTCATTGCTGCAAATCAGCTTTCTCACAGCTAACTCCGCCTCAAGACCCAAATACAAGAAAAGTGTGGCAGCTGCATGTCATATAATTAATCCTGGAATTCCATGATGAATTCCTTACGACCGTATGCCTCTGTGAATGTAGCCTCTCTCAGTTGCCCAATGTCCCTGCTCTGTGATTTTCTGTAGATTGGTGGCAAGTAATGGCTATTAGGGATGGATTTCATAGCCCAAAATGAATAGCCTTATTCTGCTCCTCTGTATTTGGTTAATTTCATAAATCTTAGATGAGGTCCAAGTGAGACTTGTTTTCATCTTTCCCCCAAATGAAAAAACTTAAGTTGATGGCAATATATGAAATGACAAATCAAGCACACCCAGAGGGAAAAATCTCAATGCTGAGATTTTTCTAGCCCTGTATCTGTGCAGATAAAGCAGGAACTACCGACTGTATGTGAGCGATAAGAAAGCTGGCAGAAACAACAAATATCATGACGTCACTTCCAAAGGAGAAATGTTAAATTACAATCAGCAGCCGCTGAGGAGCGGAGGGGTCTCCCGTGTCCCAGGAGAAGCAAAAGAAAGCTGAGGCTGACAGGCAAACGGCTAGCCCTCAAGGTTGGGGTGAGGGCTTCAGACTTACCACGGGCTGTCATCCAATTGCCTTCCGTCCCGGTTGG
>NW_011888852.1:2011565-2012289 GCF_000151845.1 Pteropus vampyrus | reverse complement strand
AAATGAATAGCCTTATTCTGCTCCTCTGTATTTGGTTAATTTCATAAATCTTAGATGAGGTCCAAGTGAGACTTGTTTTCATCTTTCCCCCAAATAAATGAAGAAACTTGATGGCAATATATGAAATGACAAATCAGGCACACCCAGAGGGAAAAATCTCAATGCTGAGATTTTTCTAGCCCTGTATCTGTGCAGATAAAGCAGGAACTACCGACTGCATGTGAGCGATAAGAAAGCTGGCAGAAGCGACAACAAATATCATGACGTCACTTCCAAAGGAGAAAGATGTTAAAT
Source organism: Pteropus vampyrus (assembly GCF_000151845.1). Lineage (NCBI taxonomy): Eukaryota > Metazoa > Chordata > Mammalia > Chiroptera > Pteropodidae > Pteropus > Pteropus vampyrus. The sequence continues at coordinate 2,011,995 of NW_011888852.1, read as the reverse complement.
TACAATCAGCAGCCGCTGAGACTTTGCAAAGAGGAGCGGAGGGGTCTCCCGTGTCCCAGGAGAAGCAAAAGAAAGCTGAGGCTGACAGGCAAACGGCTAGCCCTCAAGGTTGGGGTGAGGGCTTCAGACTTACCACGGGCTGTCATCCAATTGCCTTCCGTCCCGGTTGGCTCGCCAAAAAGGATGTCACCAGGATCACCAGCGAGCTATTACCGGGTCTTATGATCTCAAGCAAGTATTTCTTTGTTGCTTTCCTGGTAAAATGTTTTTTAAAAGTCCTCGAAAGACATTTTAATTCCAAAACGGTGGATGCTCAGGGCTCCAAATTGCATCTCTGATGTCTAGAGTCCCACTCTCCTGTAAACTGCTCCTGGGCTAGGGCACGAGGCCCCAAAATTCTATCCCATTGCCAACCACCTGAGCGACACTG
>NW_011888852.1:1979375-2011515 GCF_000151845.1 Pteropus vampyrus | reverse complement strand
TTCAGACTTACCACGGGCTGTCCAATTGCCTTCCGTCCCGGTTGGCTCGCCAAAAAGGATGTCACCAGGATCACCAGCGAGCTATTACTGGGTCCTATGATCTCAAGCAAATATTTCTTTGTTGCTTTCCTGGTAAAATGTTTTTTAAAGTCCTCGAAAGACATTTTAATTCCAAAACGGTGGATGCTCAGGGCTCCAAATTGTATCTTTGATGTCTAGAGTCCCACTCTCCTGTAAACTGCTCCTGGGCTAGGGCACGAGGCCCCAAAATTCTATCCCATTGCCAACCACCTGAGCGACACTGTGTCTTTTTCTAATTGTTGTATCATTCCCAGTCTCTCTAGATCTCAGATCTGAATAACCTTTTGGGTTTTTTGGGTAAATTAAAGCAAAAACAAATGAATTAAACATACAAAATAATACAGTGGTTGAAAACTGACACAAACAAAAAATGATTTTTATTTTTTGAATACCAAAGGAGATTGGACCCATTTGCATGAATAACTAAAAATTCATTTTTTTAAGGCCAGATTTTAAAATCTATCCTCTGGTCTCAAAGCTAATGAAAAGCATCAAACTATTTGGCTTTATTCCTTTTTAACTAAAATGAAGTGAACTAATTCTGATTAAGTTTTTTGGGAAAAAATCTTTAGCAGGGATGACAAATTATACGCCAGATGTTGGCTTCCTATGATTTAAAACCATGTTGCTGAAAAGCAGGCTGCTGGTAGGTCTTTAATCACTAATATTAGTAATATGGACATAAAAGCCTAATGCATAATATGAATATAAAATACACAATTAATATAAAATGCATACTAAAAGAACTGTAATTAATGAATGAGCATCACTATTGCATTAGCTTTCTTAAGCAGGCAGAGCTTAAAGCTATCCAAACAGTAAATTTTTGTTACTCTTTTTTCTCCATCTATCTCAGGGCAAGAGATGCATATTTTCCTGTTCAGATGTCACCACTAGATTAATGACTATCATATGTGGAGCCTGGCTACAGGGAGCTCCTGGTATGCACAGCCATATGCAGCTTCTGAATAATGAGCCCCGTTTTTCTCACAGAATATTACAATGGTCTACTGAACAGATTTTTTTCCCCTCAGAAAGGCTGGTAAATTTGTTCTGATGAAATGGTGAAATGAGACTTAGAAATACAACTGCCCCTCCCTTCCATCATAACTAGCTTATGTTGCCATAGAAACCATTCCAGCTTAGAAAACTTTTTTGAGTACACTGTGGGACTACAATTCAGGAAAAAAGCAAGATCACTGGTCCCTTCTCCAAGAACTTATATTCTAGTAGAGGATATATGATCCCCTCAGTATCCACTGATGTGTGCACAAAACACGTGCAAATGAACATTTTTATTAAAAATGAGTTTTCACACCGGCATGCCATCCTTTAACAGTATAAATAAGATTGTTTGAAAAGAGAGTTTATTTAATAAAAGGTCTACAGTGTTACTCCAGATACTGGCTATTAGCTGGACCTTTCCCACATGGAAGATAGAGAGAATCCACGGATGTGAATGACAGGCCAGGATTCCCCGAGACGTAAATTCTGAGTTACACATCTGCCCTTGACTTGTTGTGAGATATTGCAGCTCTAGCGGAGGTGAAGTGAGGACACGCAGGAAAGCTCTGGAAGGAGGAGGTTACTGAGAGGAGCCAGGCATGTCTTAAAAATGAAGTGAACATAAGATTCGAAACGAGCGCCAAGAACCTTTTTTTTAAAAAAAACTGTAGTGTGGGAAAAAAAGTAATTTTAAGTTCTTAAAGGACTAGATATATTTAATGCCCCTTCAAAATGCATGGAGGACTTATTATTTTTCTCCAAATACATAATGACAACACTGGTGTATACTGAATTTTGTTCAGAAATTAGGAAAAGAGAATGGCCTGGAAACTCCCTTTTAAGAAGGCATATGTGTTTGTCTCTTGCACTGGACTGCCTCATCAATCGTGGGGTCACCGGCACCTGGCTATTGTGGCTGCTCATGCAATCGCTTGTTGGAGTGAGACTGTGAGTTGAGGGGGTGAATAAGTGAGTGATGGAATGAAGAATGAATGAATGAATGAATGGTTTACCAGGAGGTATATTTAACATTAGGAGGTAGTGATCCTTGGACCTCAAACTGAAGATGAGTAAATGCTTCTTAAATCCTAACATAACATAAAGGTTCCACTTACTTCTAGCCAAGGGCCATCTCAAGTTCCTCATCTCAGGCATGGCAACGGTACTGACAGAGAAGCAGTCACCTTCATTCTTTCTAAGCAATTCTCTTTCAACTTTTAATTATCCTAAAGGAGAAAACCAGTGGTGCAAGTAATTCCCAAATCTCTTGTTGGAATGCATTATATGATTGCTTTTTACAGTAGTTTGCCTTCCTAATTATGTTTAGATTAGGCTTCTATTACAGTGATTGAGAATTCCCTTAGCAGAAAGGACAGCTGGTGAGGGCAGCCCAAGAACACAGCGATCGTGGCACTGAGGCTGGCCGGGACTGACCCACACTGTAATCTAGGCTCTCCTTTTTAAACACATTGTGCTAAGCAAGCACTTTGAGGCACACAAAGTCATAGCAGATTTTTCAGGTTCATCAGTGGTCATCACTGGAAATCTATTAGAAGGCAGGTACTTCTCTAGGGACTATTGATACAAGGAGGAATAAGATACGAGGTTGGAATTTCAGGAACCTACGGCCTAGCCAGGAAGATACAGGTATATGACCTTCATCAACACAACACAACATGTGCTAAATATGGCCCACAGGAGTTGGAAGAGGAGAGATCATCTGCAGTGAGAACACAAGGAAGCACTAGAGAAGGGCAACGAGCCAGCTCTCGAAGGTTAATAACATTTGTAGGTGGGGAAGAGTCAGAAGGAGTCTCTAAAACAGAGCTGTCCAATGGAAATATAAAGGGAGCCACATATTGCAAATTTAGATTTTCTAATAGTCAATTTAAAAAGATAAATGGGTGAAGTTAATTTTAATAATATATTTAACCCAATCCATTCAAAATATAATTTTAACATGTAATCAATATAAAATTGGGACATTTTACACTCTTTAAGTTTTAGAAATGCGGTGTGTATTTTATACTTGTGGCACATGTCAAATCAGACTAGTTCATTTCAAGTGCTTAACAGCCATGTGTAGCTAAAGGCTACCATACTGGGAAGCATAGTTTTGGAGCTTTGCTTCTCAAATTATGGTCAGGGGATCAGATGTATTGGCAGCATCCGGAAAAATGTTAGAAATGTAGAATCTTGGGCTCCATCCCAGACCTACTAAATCAAAACCTGCATTTTAACAAGACAGTAAGGTAATTCCCATGCACATTAAAGTATGAGAAGCAGTGGCCTAGGCAGGGGAAAAGTTTGAACAATGCTGTAAGAAAGCCATGATTAGAATGTGTGAGAAGAACATAAATATAGTTATTTATAAGGAATCTGAATGTCTGTTTCTCAGTCTTCAAAACGAAACTAATCCTGCCCATCTTGCAGGACTGACGTTAGGATAAGACAGTGTGACACTGCAATTCACATAATGCCTGGCTCCTAGACGGAGAACTTTACATAACTCCATCACTGATTAATTACAGTCCGATGAAGACTCTTGTCCTGCAAGATTCTAACCACGAATATCTCAAACTATACAAAAATTGACCAAATAGGGAAAACTGTAGAACATCACTGCTGTCACATGCCAGGATTCTGTGATTGGCAGGAGTCTCAAATAAGAACTAATGTCAAAGCAGGTTCACCCTAGACAGGATGAGAGAGCGGGGAGTTCAACGGTGGGCAGTGCAGGTGCTAGGATCTGCACATCCCATATGGAAGCCTATTGTGGCCAATCTCCCTCAAAATAAGTTGCATAACTTTAGGCATCTGGTTTACCAAGAAATTAACAGGCCCGAAAGGACCCCATAACTGGTCCTTGTGCTCATGTAACATCTGGCCCTTTCACTGAATTGGCATGTTGGGTCAAGACACCTTATTCCAGCTGTCAAACTATGTCAGCCTATCTGGGAATATTGTCCAGCTGTTAAGTAATGCAGTACTGAGAGCTGGACACCCACAAATATTTGGTTGGAAGATTAGCAATCTCCCGTCTTCTAGGACTGTGTATCAAAAATGTCAATTTTCACCAAAAAGAAAGAGAAGTAACTTTGGGATAATGATAGGATCATGGACTCTAGTTTTAGTTCTGCCACATTAATCAGCTGTGTTTTCTTAACTCAGTTTAATCTTCTGTGGCCTCAGTTTATGCACTGATAAAATAAGGAGCTTTAATATGTGAATCACTTCAGTATAATCTCCAGTTGTATTTTTATTTCATTTTTTCAATTTTTATTTTTTATTGTGGTAAAATATACATAAAATCTACCACTTTAACCATTTTTAAGTCATAGTTCAGTAGCACTGAGCACATTCACAGTGGTAAGCAACCATCACCACCACCCATCTCTGGAGCTTTTCTATCTTCCCAAACCGACACTCTGTACCCCCTGAACACCAACTCCCTATTATCTCCTCCTCACCCCTCAAAGTCAGTATTCCATTTTCTGTCTCTGTGAATTTGACTACTCTAGGTACTTCATTTAAGTGGCATTATACAGTATGATGATGTGACTGGCTAAGTTCACTGAGTATGTCTTCAAGATTCATCCACATTGTAACAAGTACCAGAATTTCCTTCCTTTTTAAAGTTAAATAATATTCCATTACATGTATATGCAATATTTTAAAATTAATGTCTGGGTTCAATGGCATATGGTCTGGAGATATGGGTTGTTAAAATTCCCTTCAGCGGTGCCCGGACAGGTGAAAAGACGCATTGGTCAACTTTTTGAAACTGCTTAAGTTAATGCTGCCTCACCCTAAATGTCAAGAAAGGGAAAGCTGCCAAGGTAATGATTTAGCACAGACAGAAACTAAGACAGAGTGTAAGGAAAGAAAAGCCTGTCTATCTAAATGCATGGGAAGTATAGATTTAAATATTAGAACCACTAAAAAATAAGATGGAACTGTGCAAAGATGGGGGAGGGAGACGCTGAAGCACCCAAGGGCTAAACAAGTGGGAAACAATAAGACACGTTTTGGTTGTAAAGGGGTAGGTCAGTCAGAGTTAGTTTGGTAAGGTGATTATTCCACTGAGCTCAGCATAAAATTTCAACCCTCATGCAGATGATTTCATCAGAGTTGAAAGGATCACTGTTACTAGCGTTTGTTTCCATGTGCTCAATTGCACTGTGATAGATCCATGAATATCACTGAGTTTATGAATTAGTAAAGCTGACTAATAGTGACAGTGTCTATAAAGTAAGTCAAGTGACTTCGACAGCTCGTGACAATTCCAAGTAGCATAAGACAAAGCAACTGAAACCATTTTCTAGGTGTCATTAGGTCTATGAAATTTGTTTCGAAATGTCCCAAACAGGCAGTTCACAGAAAACCTTCAGGGCAAGAGCGAGCGGGTTAGGGGAGACTAGGTTGAAAAGAGCGCCTTTCTGCTCATTCCCACTGTCCTCGCCTTTCCAGTAAAAGTCTGATTAATTGTAGAAGCTGAAACTGGGCAAAAGGATATAAGAAATGCAGTGCCTCTTCTCGTCAAAATCTCCCCTTCTGTTTTATGTCAAATAAATATAGGTTAACAAGTTTCTCTTTGAAGACGAAAATATTTCTCATAGCTTAGTCAGAAACTTTTGTGAGAAAGGCTAAGTTCGGGGGCCAGCTCAGGGCGTCCTGGACACTGAAGAACATCTGCTATACTGGACCAAAGGAAAGTCAGGGCTCTCCGCAGTGTCTTAAAGACTGTTAGCATGTTCTTCTTATTAAAATTATTGGGGTAACTTTGGTTATTCTACCTTCTCCTATTGGGCCCTATTAGAGTAGTCTCTAAATCTTGGAGAAGAGAGGACTTTTACCCATGTTTGAAGATGTTATAATTTCAAATATTCAGATCTCCATATTCATCTCTTTGAGGCAACACAAGATGACTACAAGTATGGAAACAGGAGTCAAAACTATTGCAGGTTTGCATTCCAGCTTTGCCACTTAATAGCTGTGAAAGGATGGACAAGTTACTTACCTTTCTCAGTCTTGGTTTTCTCATCTTCCATTGTTTGTATATGATAATTGGCTGTGCTGTTAAATGATAAGGTACAAAGAGTACCTAGTACATAGTAAATTTTTAATAAACATGAGTAACCCTCCTTATTGTTTTGTTAAATTTAGGAGTATTGAATGTATTCATTCAGCCAGTCTTTCATTCTACAAATACTTATTAATATGTATGTGCCTAGTACTGTTGTAATCAAATATAGCTCTTTATCAAATCATTTATTTTTCAATGTTAACATCTTTTCAATAAAGCGCCTTAACATTAAAAACAATCTCCCCTCCTGAGTTGTTCTGTAAATAGATCAGTTATTTTGTATTATAAATATTCACAATCTGAAATTATGTACAGTATATATAAATAGTATGTAGTACATGAATTTTAAAACAAACAGTTTGACAATGCAACAGAAATAAAGTCTCAATGAGGCTTAACCGACTCAAATGGAATTTTGCTGGTAAATCCTTATTTTTACATAAAATATAATAGGGTTACTCTAATAACTACCAAAACATATTATAGAATTGATCTTAGGCCACCTGGGAGTTCATGACACACTAAAAAAATACACTGATTTGATAACATGTTTTCATTTAGTGTTTTACAGATTTACTATAAGATTATTGTAGGAAAAGCTTGGGGTGACTGCCTACGGAGAACATCTTCTATGTTATATTTCAGGAACAGGGCTCTAATGAAGGACTGATACTGAATACGAAATAGTCTGGCAATCACCCTTCTGTTCTCAAAAGCTAAATTATGGGGGAAATGGGCATGAGGAAAAGGCTAATTTAAAAATTAATTATCCAGAAAATGTTCTCATTATGATGTATTTTAATAAATCAAGTTCTACTTAAATTTGGTTAGTAAGTGCTAAATTAAACAGAACATTAATATGTCCTTAAGCCCATTGAAACTTTAATTTTGGTAAGAACATTAGAGTTGGGCTTCTCAAGAGTTTGTTTTCTTAAGTATTCACTTAATTATAGTTTGGATATCTTTTTATATTCCCTTGGGAGAGTTAGAGAAGTTTATATGTGTTTTCTAATCCTGAAGTCATGGTGCTATAATAAGACTATCTTGCTTACGGAGATAAAAATTAGAGCCAAGCTGCCTTGAATAGAGTTAATTTCCTTCCTTTGATTTTTACAACTAATTCTACCTTCTTCATACCCTTTAAATGTGGAGCTCTTTTTAAAAATTTTGGTTTGTATGTGGTTTTTAAAATATATTTTTAAATTGATGCTTATTTTTTAGTGCTTTTTGACTTACGTAAAAACTGAGTGGAAAATAGAGTTCCCATATATCCCAACTCCTTCCTTCCCCACCCCTAACACTTTCTATTTCCCCTATTATTAACATCTTTCATTAGTGTGATGTTTGTTACAACTGATGAATCAATATTAATACATTAATTACATAGTTCACATTAGGGTTCACTCTATTATATATTCCATAGATTTTGGTTAATTATGATGACATGTATCCACCATTATAATATCATACAGAATAGTTTCACTGCTCTAAACATTCCCTGTGCTCCACTAATTTATCCCTCTATCCCTCTCCTTAAATCTCTAGCAGCCACTGATATTTTCACTGTCTCCACAGTTCTGCCTTTTCCAGGATGTCATATAGTTGGAATGATACAGTATGTAGCCTTTTCAGATTGCCTTCTCTTACTGTAGCAGTGTGTATTTAAGTATCTTCCATAAAGTATCTTTTTATGGCTTAATAGTTCATTTTTTAAAATTGCTGAACAATATTCCATTGTCTTGATGTACCATAGCTTATTTATTCATTCACCTACTGAAGGATATCTTGATTGCTTCCAAGTTTTAGCAATTGTGAATGAAGCTGAAATAAAACATTTGCTTGCAGGTTTTCTGTGGACATAAGTTTTCAACTCATCTGGCTAAACAGTAAGGAGCACAATTGCAGGATTATATGGTAAGAGTACGTTTTGTTTTGTAAGAAACTGCCAAACTGTCTTCCAAAGTGGCTGTACCATTTTGCATTCTCATTAGCAACGAATGAGAGTTCCTGCTGCGCCACACCCTCACCAGCATTTAGTTTTGTCAGTGTTTTGAATTTCAGCCATTCTAATAGGTATGTAGTGGCATCTCATTGTTGGCTTAATTTTCACTTCCCTAATGACAGGATGTTGAGCATCTTTTTATGTATTTATGAAAATCTGCCATCTGTATATCTTCTTTGGTGAGGTGTTTGTTCAGATTCTTTGCCCATTTTTAATCGGACAGCTTTTCTTAGTAAGTTTTAGTAGTTCTTTATACATTTTGGATACTAGTCCCTTATCAGATATGTGTTTTGCAAAGACACCGACGCCCCACCTTTGGCTGGTCCTTTAATTCTCTTAACAGTGACTTTCACAAAGAAGAAGTTTTGAATTTTTAATGAAGTCCAACTTACCAGTATTTTCTTTCACGGATTATGCTTTCGATGTTATAACTAAAAGGTCACCATCAAACTCAAGGTCACTTAGATTTTTTCATATGTTAGCGTCTAGGAGTTTTACAGTTTTGCATTTTAAATTTAAGTCTAAGGTCCTTCTTGAGCTATATTTGTAAAAGATGTAAAAGATTTCATTTTTTGTACATGGATGTCCAGTTGTTTCAGCACTATTTGTTGAAAAAACCACCCTTTCTCCATTGACTTGCTTTTGTTCATCAATGATCAGCTGATTATAGTCGTGTGGGTTTATTTCTGGGCTCCCTATTCTGGAGCTCATTTTATTATCCATAATTCTATTTATCAGCATTATTGGTTATTAGTATTTTCCTTCATGTTTTATTCAGGTAAAGTTTACATAAAGAAAAATACAAATATCTCCTCCCTTCTTAATAACCTCTTGATTTTATACATGACAGTATAAAACACTTGTTATTTAATACTGTAATATTTAAAATTAAGGGAAAACCCTTTAAAAGTGAAAGCCCATTTTACTGTAAGCTTATTGTTTGTAGAGTAGCAGCTGTCACATTCACGATCGCCACCATCACGGTCAAATACAGGCACATCTCGTTCAGTTCAGTTTAAATCCCAGGTCTGAGCTGCACATGTGTGTACTACTGTATGTAAATTACTTAATAAGAAACCAGCTTTCGCAGCAGAAATAATAATGCATAGCAGTCACAACTATCGTAAAGATTAAATGATAAAATATATTTGAAAAGGCTTTTGTAATATGTGAAATTCAAAGAGATGTCAGGTGTTGTTTTTATTGAAGAACAAGACTTGAAGGGGGCTATTTATTTTAAAGATCAGTACATCCAGCTGCCATCAGACAACAGATGGTTTTAATCCAGCAATTAAAGCATTAAGATATTAAAATCACTAAGAATGCTTTTATATGTGCCTTCCAGAGAAGAGGATTCCATCAAATTCTATCAAACTATGTTGAACTTTTTTACTCTAACCATATTACTGTATATCTCATTTAAATCTCTCATGCTACATTGTTTTTATACTGTGTTTGGTGAAAAAAAAACTTTACGGTTCCTCTCAAATTGTGTTACTGTGAAGAATAATATTTGAGGAACAGACAATTGATATAGGTTTGTGGATAACTGATACATGGTTTTCATATTTTTCTTAATGAGATAATTAGCCTCTTGAAAGCAGATTGATTACAATTATTAACCAAAGAGAGCAGCACCCACAATAATTCAAAATATTTGAACTAAAAATAGCCATTTGGTATAGAAACAATGCGTTCTCTTAACTGATCTAATTTTATTAATTCACCCACTACTTCATTAATTCATTCAATGGAGAGTTAAGGCTCCCACAGGGCTAGGAGCTGTGGTAGAATCAAAACACAGTGGAAGACCTTTCATCTCGAGGCCTTTCTGGTTGAGGAGATAAGTCTCTCATTGCTTTTGAGCACTATTACTTAGCCCTATAAACATCATTCTGCTTGAGTGTTAGACACGCTGTGGCTGGAAGAGAGGAGCATTCCAGGTAGAAGGAATAGCATGCAAAGCAGAGCAGCTCAAGGCACCTTGGCCATCTTTCTATCAATTTCTTCTTTTCCCACTCCCTCAAAGTATAAAAATTTGGTCATGTGGGGAGAATGTCTGGTTATCTTTTCTCTTTTTTGATTTCACTGCTGGTGCAGCTGGCACAGTGAAAAGAGATGTGTGCATAAATTCTGTTGCTCCAGAGCTCATTGGCCTGGCCAGCTATTTGCTCAGCTGCACGGGGTGGAGGGAGGGAAGACTGCCAAGTATAAATCTAACAATAATAAGAAATTATAATAACTCAATGAATAAAAATAGCTTTTGGGGAGAACGCTTTAAATGTAAGGTTTCTACATTTTCAGAACCCACAGACACATTTTAGTTTTTCCAAAAAAACATAAGACAAGTGATAATAGATACTATAAATGCAAAAGCACTTTGCAATCCATAGTGTTAATTAAAATAATTGATACTGCTTATTTATGCATAAAAAATGTAATGATTTTTCACTTTAAATATAAATCTCTTCTTTTTCTAAATGTTTCAACTACAGTTCTATTGATTACCCAGTACGTTTTTTTGGTTTGGATCTTAAGTATGAGCTATATTTTAAAGAAATTACCACATCTATCTTTGTGGTTTTTCCTGTATGAGATTCCACATCCCTGCTTTCTCCGATTAAAAGCAGCATGAAGATGGTGGCGGTGAGACTAATGTTAAGAACTTTGGTACCTACCTGAAATGCACATTAGATGTGAAAGTTTGACAAGTAAATTCAAAAATATCAACTATGTTCAAACTGTTCCACAGTTGGTTTTGAAAGATTTTATCAAAGCATATACATTAAGTCACATCTTTCAAAAACTAAGAGCAACCAAATCCTTGATGTGATCTATGTGAAACGAACATTAGGTGCTTCAGAAACAAACACAACACAAACTGCTAGATTCAAACCCACTACCAATAGTCTCCAAACACCTCTGATAGCCTGCTCCTATAAGTAAAACTTTTTTTTAATATATCCCCAACATAAATATTAATTTATTTAAATATTATACCATTTGTTACTTATTATTCTCTACATTATACAACATATGCAAACAGAAGTTTTTAGAACAAGGAAATAAGAAAAAAAATATTTTAAATGGGTAATTTTGATGGTTGTATTCTATCTTAGCTAAGTGAATTTAAGAATAAAGTTCATTGTTAATGATAATAGATAAAAATCCAAACTTAAGGTTATCTTCTTGGAAATTTCTAAAAATAGTTGGACTAGTTTTTATAAGAACTGATAATTTTTACCTCTTAAGGGAGATGAGGTAGATCTCATAGTAGGACAAAGAGCAGAGCCCATTCAGACATTTTCTTGTTGACCTGTGTCTCACTCAATGTTGTGTGCGTTTCCTGGTTTCTTTGCAGGATCTTTTTTATTCATTTCTCCCTTATGCGAAGGTTAATTTAGTTAAAGCTAGATAACAAAATCCACAAAGTCACTTAACCAACCACATATAAACTGCCATAAACTGAAAGGGCCTGGACTTAGTTGTAGGGGCATAGGCATGAAGAGATGATGGGAAATACGCTATGTAAACTACTTTGTCATTGTTCCCATTAATATCTACCATCTTAAGCGTTGAATTCAATCAACTGTAGAAACAACAGAAGACATTCATCAAGTTATATTGGAAGAAAATGTTTTTATAAACTGTAAGGCAAAACTGTTATTTACTATTTAATATGTAAGATAACAAACATATAATAATCACATTAAAAAGAAGCCTTGTAAACAATCAACATGGCAATATGTCCAGAAAATTAATGAAATGATTGAACCTGAAAATTAATGAAGTGATTTACATTTTAAAATAATTTCTCTAATAAAATATACATTACAAAAATGTAGCAGGAACTTTGTAGTTATTTAAGCAAATATTATGTACACAAGTTACTTATGTACACAAGATAGGTAGATATATGTAGCATCACTGTGAAAATGGTGGTTTTAGACTGAGAACAGCCTGTTCCATTTTAGTCTGCATTCCTAAGTAAATAATTCTATCAAATTTAGAACTATGTCTCAACTCTATTTTGCCTCTTTTTCCTTCATTACTTTTCAATATTTCTAAGTAGAGTTGAGTCATTCTTTTTGGTCTTTAAATTACATTGAAAGTATCTATAATCTGATAAACATTAGAAATGGTTCCTCGATGTCACAATTTCCTGGTTAAAACATGAAGCCAAATTCTCCCTCTGGGATGATCTGTGCTTTCACCCATCATGTTCCATTGAGAATTACAAAGTTTGTCATGTTTTGTATTTCACATCAATAGCCAAGTTGATAGCAATTTGGAAAGGATAACATTTACTTCTGAAGAAGCCTTTGCTTTTTTAATGCACTCTACACTAATTACGATTGCCTGCAGTACACTCCGTGAAAGAGACACTTCTCAGCATCCCGTCACTCACCACCTCTGACCACCTCTCACCCAGTGCTTCCCAAACTTCTCCCATTTTGCTGGAAACATTCATGATTTTTATCACATCCCTCTACCACCTTCACTATAATGTTTTTGAGAACAAGCTTTCTTTTTAACTTAATTATAACCTCAGCTAATTACTCTGAATTACAGTTGTATGTGCTAATTTTTAATAGACTATATACATACACATAAACATGTTTGTTCATGCCCAACGACGTTATGCACAATATGCTTTGGTAAACAGATGTCTGAAAGCAGGGTCCCAGGACATTGGTGGTAAAATAAAGGCCAGACTCAGGTACAATTAAGGCCAGAGGGAGCCCTGAATCTACATAGTTTCTGAATCCAGCTTCCCCAAACGACTAAGAAACAATCGATTTCAGTTATAATATTTGATAGTCTTATGAGGTACAATTCACAGATTATCTGCTTCTGCTCCTTGGAATACCTATTTACTTTAAAGCATGTCCAACAAAATTTTAATGTCTGCCACCATAATACAGTCTAATGGTTATCAGAGATGTGCAATGGCTCTCAGAAAAATCAAGGCTTTTGTAAACACAAACACAGCTGGACTTTCAGTACTAGGATCCCTAGTTTTATGGGGCCTTTGACAATGTTTTACATTATCAATGTTTTATTACGGGATAAATACTTTCAACCGATGATTACTGGCACCAATTCAACACCAACAAGAATCCCCAATGTGGGGTGTGGTGAAGAAGGAAACTTTATTCAGTACAAACAGCTCCACCGTGATACAGCATGGCTACCACAACAGCACAGCTGAGAGGCACCCCTGGGGTGAGGCAGCCCTGGGGCAGGCAGACCTCTTGGTAGTCAGCTTTGCTCTGCTCCAGTGAGACATCTTTGGTATTTCAGCTCCAGACAGTCAGGGAAACACAGTCCAGTTTTCGGTGGAAAGGGAAAGTATGCTCCCCGGAGCCAGAGGGGAGCTGACTTATATAAACAGAAGTCCCTGCCCCTGGTTCCTGGTGGTCCATACTCATGCAAAAGAGGACTCCAAATCCTTGAACTTTGATAGGTCAGACTAGGGCTGCTCTGATTGGTTGGTCAATATGCTAATGGAATATAAGTGCACAGCTCTGACTGGATGGACAAAGTCTCAGTCCTATTAGTTGAAATACAATTCCAGGAACTCCTTTACAATAAGGCTGTCTCAGATGGCAGGAACACAGTGCAGACAGAAAGGTCAAGGCTGGAGGTAGGCATATCAGTGCAGGCTTCTCCCTGAAGTGTGCTTTATGTGAGAGGCCCCTGTGTAGAAATGACTGCTGGCTGGTTTTTTTGTTTGTGTTTTGTTTCTTAAACTTGAGCCCAGTTAGCCACCAAGAGCCCTTCTTAGTAGGGATCTTCTTTCTCAATAATACTTTCATATTTTTCTCTAAAGAGCTCAGGGCAAAACTGACAGTAATCTCCTTTTTGGTAAAATAAAATTGCTATCCCTAAGTAGGATTAGCTCATATATGTGTTGTTTTGTCTCCGATGAACTAAATATAGGATGCATGATTATGACATAATGTGACAAATTTTCATTTGCTACACATAGAAATGAATCTCATTACTTGATATCTTTACCATTTATAAAGCAGGGTTCTTCCCTTCAAAGGTTTTACAAACTAGATGAGGAGGCAAAACTAATAAACATAAACCAATAAATGAAAAATTAAGTGCATCCCATTTATTTTGGAAATGGTGTGTAATTCCACAAAATTGAATTTATTTCATATTGGTTCAAAAGTCAGTATTAGAATTCTGTCTTCCTTTTGGCTTGCTTTCTAGTACACAAATTCTACAAAAGTTTTTATTTTATATTTTTTGTAGCTGTTTGATAAATGTTACATAAACTCACTCCAGGCTCAGATCCCTTAAAAGTTTTTTTCTGTTGTTCCCATAAAGGGCATTTTGAGCATGGAGCAATAATAGAAAATGGATCAAGAAACAAAAATTTCCATTTAATTTGGTATTACCCTTTGAAAAAGAGGTTGAAATTGCTAATTGAATATTTTGTGCATATGGTCTTTATTACAGAGTAATAAAGAAAAAAATCCTTACAAATATCCTTAAGGAAAATGTGAAAAATAAAAACAAAATATATCTCAAAGTTTTTTGCAACTATTAAAATGCATTTATTTAATAAATTGACCAGTAAGCACTTTCCAGGGTTTATGTATATAAAGCATCGACGCAATGGTGTATTGACCTGACATTTAAGATCTGTAAATAAACAGATTGGCATGTACAGTATCAGATACTTAACTAAAGCACACATTTTCCATGGACTTCTAACCTTTATGTGAATACAAATGGTAACACTTTTCTCCCATACGCTTCGTAATTTTAATGTTTATAGTTTACAAGCTGCGATGTTTTCTTATGTGAATGCATTATCCAGGCTTCTCTGTAGCTGACTGGGGGCTACAGTAGTCTAGACCAGGGGTCCCCAACCCCCGGGCCATGGACTGGTACTGGTCTGTGGCCTGTTAGGAACTGGGCCACACAGCAGGAGATGAGCTGCAGGTGAGCAGGGTAAGCCTCATCTGTATTTGCAGCCGCTCCCCAGCACCAGCATCACCGCCTCAGCTCCGCCTCAGGTCATCAGGCATTAGATTTTCATAGGAGCACCGGTCTCTGGTGCCAAAAAGGTTGGGGACCACTGGTCTAGACTACTCCTGTCATTACAGCAGGAACTCCCAAACCCCATCACCATCACCTTGCACATTAGGAACCTAAAGGAACACAGTGAGACTTGGAAAAGACAGCAAGGGCCACAGAGCCACGGTTCTTTGTTATGAAAGGTAGAAATGGGATATATGTCCTGGGTCATTTAGTACACTAAAGTTTATCTTTAGAAAACAGCATAGGAAATACATAGAAAAATAGTTTATAACCCATCGCCATTTGTAAGAGTTGCATTATATGAAAAAAATCTGGAACCCAGAAACTAGGGACAACCAAATTGAAGACGAGGATGTTACTATGGAGGGGGAAAAAAAGATCTTGCACTCTGCTTGCTTACTGGAACAACTGTAAATTCTTTATCTCTGTTTTTGCTGTTCAGTTTAATTAATATTTACTCGGTTTTGATGTTTCCCAGCAGGCTGCTAATTTAAGGCTCTCAGAACATTGGCTTAATATCCCCGCTTGCTATTTTCTTTTGTAACTATCATTACACTGAATTTTTCTAACTCTCATCTTCCCAGAAGCTCACATGCTCTTAATTCCCAGAAGAGGAATATTTCCAGGTCCTCTTAAATTTTCTCCTCTCACAGCATCCAGCCATATTGCAAAAGGTAAGCAGGTAATTTCTGTGACTGGCAGGCATCTGCTACAGACCAGGCCTTATCTTATTTCTAGACCCCCGCATAGCATCCTCATTTCTTGGAAAGAGGGAAAAGGGTGCAAGGGCCTACTGCCCACATTAGAGCCCATTCCAGTCTCTGTTGAAGATCTGGTGAACTTGAACACAGAATAACTGCTGGCAACAAAGGAGCAAGAGTTGTGTTGTTGCTGGCACAGCAGAGAAGGAAGCATGATCAAGTCACGCTGATTCCTAGAACTGGGTGTTTGAGTTCTGTAACACACAACATAAGGTATGCAGGAAGAATACAGGCACTACAAATTACTACCACACAATATTTAGTTATTACGTATTAAATATTTCTCATTCTCAAAAGCAAAATAACCATAAAATGATGAATCTGTGATACTGATTTTAGGGATTGATAGAATTTGGTTCATTTTGTGAGGATGATTTGGGTGATTTTGACAGGATGTTATGTGAACTGTAATTGTCAAGTCAACCAAAAATGAAGATAATTCCACTTGTCATTCTCTAAAGCATAGAACTCATCAGAATGCAATCACGACTCTTCAGAGAGAAGCAGATGTCTTCCCCTTATGTATGTACTAACTGCCCAAAAACCATAAAATGTGCACAGGAACTATCAGACACCAGACTGGGAATTCCTGCCATTCTGTGGAAATTAGAATCTCTATCAAAGGATTCTTCCTCAGGGATACCCGGAGCAAGGAGCAATACAATGTCTCCAACTCTCAGGAGGCCTGGAGGTGTGAGCATCATAAATGATGTTTAAAAAAAGCATCTTATGAAAGCACATCATTTACTACCATAGAAGCAGAAGATATTTATATTTCCTACCTCGAGCCATGTCTTCTATACATCTTTCAAACAGAGCTTCAAAGAAAAATCCAAAACAAATCTTGAACAAAACCCACAGTGATGTGTTTTTGTCCAACCATGACTGTAGAACCCTTGCTGCTGACAGAGAACTCAGTACGTGTGAGGTGACAGATTCTTCATTTGATGAGCCCAGAAGGAAGAGTAAAGGGGTTGTTATTATAGAGCTGCCCCTCTGTGAAACGCATGTAAAGGAACCTCAGTCAGGACCATTCCCTCAAAATAAGCAAACAGCCTATGGACTACAAAAAAGAAAGATTTGAAACATGAAGAGAGCTTCAGAAAATACCTGGAGGCAAATTAGGTAAAGGCAAAAGGGATAAAAAAATAATATTTTTTTTCTCCCACCTTCTGAGTTCTTCAAACTGGGCTAATAATCAAATTAACAGAGACAGATTAACAAGAGAAAATCAAATTTTTAATACATGTGTAGGAGGAATTCACATCAGCATAAAATTTCAAAAGTGAAGTAAAATTGGTTATACATAGTCTTTTGGACAATGGAAAAATGGGGGTTGAGGGTGTGAGGTTTCAAAGGAAGTAGGCAATTTACAGAGAGTTGAGGAAGAGAAGAACATACAAGGCAGGTAGATTTTTGCTAGGCAACCCAGAAACAATAAGATGCCGGGTAATCTAGTAAACAGGTCCCTGTACCATACTCAATTCAAATTAGGCTAAGGCAAACATTCTAAGACTTATTTTCTGAAACAGGCCTTTCCCTCTGAGTCTCTTGGGCAGGAAAGAGCTCAGGAGGGTCAAAGTTTCTTTCTGAATCTTTTGTTTCTTAATAACCAACTTCTAAAAAGTAAAATTTGGGTTCCCTTCAGTTGTTACCTAATTATAGTAGGAAAGATTCCTATAAATGTTTGAAGGATGGCTCCTTTACGTTCTCATTTTAAATACATTATAATACTGTTGTCAAGAATAGTGAGGGGGAAAAGGTTCATTAGTAAATCTTTATATAGGGTCAAATTGGTAACATAAATTATAAAGTTTATATCACCTATAGGTATCTTGATATGTTTTAAAACTTTGTTTATTCATATTCCAAGCATCAATGGTATTACTGTCCCATTGATAGAAAAATCAAGTTCCCAAATATTCTTACATGCACTCGAGAATAGGTAGCTGGCTTTTAGGAATTGTGACTTCCTGTCCCATGGTCATTCATTGATCTCTTTATTGATGCACGAGCCAGAGGGAGGCCTAGCTTTTAAAGAGCTAATGAAACAGAATATTCATTATTTTAACTTGTGCTTGAAATAGCCACATGCTGATTGTTTCCGTGGATAGCAAATTCACGATTCTATTTATTTTATTTATCTATATCTTAGCCTATTAATCCAAAGGAAAAATTAGTATTTCTGTCTGAAAGTTTGGTTAATAATTTACTCTGCTGCCATTTGATAACCCAAATATATACAGTACAAAAAAATCTGTATAATTTATGCTATATATTGTAGTTCGAAGGTCAAATAATGTAAACCAATTATAATTTAAATTCATCATGAAATACTACTGTAATTATCATTCCCTGACTGATGTATGCTTTTTTAAAACCCTTTCTTCCTATTGAGATGTCGCTTTATATGCTAAAGCTTACCTTCTGTTCACTTTCTCATTTAATGGCTTTTTCCTTTAACTTCATATTCTAATTATTATATAAAGTTATTAAATCCTTCAAATTTCTTTAAAAGCATTCCACAATTAAACATAGACCCTCCTCTACTTATAAATAATTTATCTCTATATTTGGAATGAGCATTTAGCCCAGGCAAAAGGTTCAAGGAGGGTTTCCTGGAGATGCTCTTTCTTATTAATTTGCATCAACTTCTAGTGTCATGATATTTACATATAGTTATAGCTCGTATTCAGTATTACCAAACTGCTCTTCACTTTTACCAGTGAGATGTGAATGGGAAGTAACAATAAAGTTTACATGGCTTTTCTTTTTGACAAAAAATAACACTGATACAATATCATATGCAAGATTATTTGATATATTTAAACTAGCCATCTAACAGACTATGTATATAAATATTCTCCTCTCCTTCAGTATGTAAATTTTCTAGACCTAAGTTTAAATAAAGACCTTTCTAGACCTTTGTGCTATCTGGACTCAATCAGAATGGCTAGTCTACCCACAGAGAAATTCTCATATCTGTCTCCTCCTACACTGTTATATTTGAAATTTCTTTCAAGAGTAATTGTTATTGGTAGTTAAAAAAATATTAAGACATCTATAGGAAAAAGAAAACTCAATTCTTTAACTTAATATGTCATTAGAATAATTCTGTCCAAAAATAAAGCTTGAATGTATTTCTTATTCAAATACTTGGAATTTGTTATATATGTAGTTATCAATCTTTCTGAAATGTAGGTAAACAAATCTTCCTTGGATAAATATTATGTTGAGGCCCTATACGTATACTAAGTAGACGACCTTATACATTTATTTTGTTCATGGTTGAATGCCCTCATTCGTATCCTGGAACTTGGGACTCTTACTCAATTATTTAGTCCCTGGCAGCAGAGAGCGGTCCCATGCAGATATCAATGCTCAATCAGATCACAAATGAAATTAAATGTACAGCTTACTTCTGATACTGTACTCTTTCCCGTAAATGTCTGATATCCCTCGGACAGAAATATTTGAGAAAAGTTACAGAGCTCTTCTTATGTTAACAAACAACTGTAACAAGAGTATGCTAATCACCTTACAGAACTTTACAGAAGTCTTTGACCCCAGTGAGCTATGTAATGGTTGACCTGCCATCCTGCCACATCAGGGTCACCCGTCATCACTGCTATCTGTGAAGTTCACCCCAGGTCTTCTATACTTATTTGCTGCCCTCTACACAAGCCTGAGCTGCCTCTCTTTGCCTTTGTCTTGATTTACTATAAGTATCAAAGCAAGATAACAGGAGTCCGCATACACATCATGACAAAAGAGTTCATGCTGCAGAATGACGAGGCACTGCTGTTCAGAGATAACGCCAGAAGTTCAGAATGCCTAGTCGACAAAGCAACCGTTGTTCCCCAGTTGTTCTCTAACAGCTCATCCTTTAAAATAAACTATTCATTTAAATAGTAGACCAGAAATCCCTGAACACCAGTATCTTTTAAAAAAACAACCTATTCAATCTCTCCTGAAGAGAAAATGGTAACCCATAAACATACTCTGACTTTTTACTAATAGTGACGGATGGCCTTGTTTACATACAGACTTCTAAGAGAAGCATCAGTGTTTGTAAGAGGGAGCTGCCCAGCACAAGCTGCGAGCAGCTCTCGACACTGGGGATGTTCTGACCCTGTGTTTCGATTAGAAGTACAATGACATTGATACATTCCACAGCAAATCTCATTGAACTAATTTAACCAATAGTTCAATTCTCTACACAAAGCATTGTATCATTTTGACTTTTCACCTACTTTCATTTTTATTTTTCTGTAATGATCCATTATTATCTTTTCTGTAGAAATTAAAAGATTTGATTCCCAGAACAATTTTTGCCCAGATTGTTTTATCGATTATAACTTCGCCATTGTAAATTTGCTCTTCTGGAATTTCCATGAAATTCCATTTTCTAGGATTTAAATATCATCAAGCTTTGAGTTTCCTGTTAATTCACAGTCTGCAGCAGAGTCCATCTTGTGCAGTTTTCGCTGCCGATGGTTTTATTTCGGGTTTATTATTTCTACTAAGATTTCTCTGGGTCACGATTAGCTATTACCAGAACCCAAGTATTTGAGTCCATCTGCCTGCAAGTACTGGTTCCAAAGACATGAGCGACCAGAAGTTTGCAGTATAGAAAGAAAAACAGTTTAATATTGAATTGGCCAATCCAGAGCACAGGGAGCTAATGCACTAAAGACTTGGCTCTCCCATGGCTTGTAGGTTACAGATTATACGGGGCAAAATCACAAGACACTGTGAGTTACGGGTTCTGGGTCATGTTGGGAGCTGACTGGTTGGAGGCGAGGTAAGGGTAATAGATCACATCTTCAGGTCTTGGTCAAAAGAGCTGGGTCAAAATGCCCTGCTCGGGCGTCCTTCTCTCTAGTTTCATGGTAGTCAGGGGTCATTCCACCTTAGGGCTGAGGAGCTGAAACAACTTGGGTCAAGAGATTATCTTTGCCTGCCAGAGGTCCAGACCAAGTGACCATTAGTCAGGTCTGAGCTCCTGTCTTCTGCTGCCTAGTGGGCCGCTGATTATCCAGAAGAAAGGCTAGGTCTCTGAGGGATAGAGAGAGAGATAATTTCTAGAATTAGGATTTAAAGCTAAATTTAACCAAAGTCATAAGGACTCTGTTTTACTTTCAAGTTAAAGTTTAGCCAGTTTTATTTTGTTTGCTATTCCTATCAGAATATTTGTTGCAAATGTTATAAAAAGTTAGGCCCTGTATTTATTTCTTGGAGCAGAGAGTGTCAGTGGTGGGTGTGGGCACCAGGCAGGGTCGAAGCTACTGGCTTCGGCAACACATATATGTAAACTGTGACCAAGTGAAGCTTAAATAGTTTTGGAGAAGAGCTGATGAATGCAGTAAAGCACGAAAACTGCACTGAGAGTATGAAAAGGACAAACAATGGCTTGCTTAAGGTGTAGAGGAATGTGTGGTTACTGAACCATCAAATTATAGACAACTGAGAAGCAGCTGAAAACTGAAGCCAAAATACAAAATTATTTAGTGTACATGCTAGAACCTATGTAATATCGTAGGTGATGGCAGGCCTGCTGTAAGCTAGATTAAATAAGAAACAGACTACGGAAGGATGGAATTCGGAAACAGCAAGCACTGCCTGGTAACAGGTAGCACCTGTAGCTGTGGCCCCTTCTACTGTCTAATTTGATAAAAGACCACCAACTGGGAATCTAGGTTTCACTGACCTGGCAAACTTCTCATTTCTCCCATGTTACTTTGACTAATAAATCTCAGGAGGCATGGGGAGCTGGCTCTACTCAACATGTCCTTGATTAGATGGTCTTTTGAGCCTCTCCTGTGCAGGTATCATAGAAATGAACGTGAGAGCAACCTTAAAAGATGATGGAACACAACATTTACCATAAGATGAAGTGCTATGATTATAATAAAAGGATCTTCACAAATATCAGAAACTACTAGTGGGAAGACTTGTACAGAAAAGTAGTCATAGTCTCTGAGTCTCAAGGAGTTAGAGAAGATGAGGAGATACACTGTGGTACATTTCTGCAACAAATACAGGTACAAATGCTTTAACAGCACAAAGGAGGAAGCAATTATAGGGCTTCAGAAAGCTTTCCAAAGAAAGTGGCATTGATTTAAGCCTTGAAGTATGAATAAACAGGAAGGTGCTTATTATCTTAAGAAGTAAAGAGAAGAGCTAGGATATTTAGGATCAAGCCCCTGGCTGCTGGTTCATGTTAATACCAATAATAATAATGCTCATATAGCCTTTCAAGCTGTTTAGAGGCAGAGTCCTGGGCTGGATGAGAGATCTGAATGAGCCTCTAAGTAACTATCATTCTCAAGTTCTCTCTATCCGTGTGTTAGAAGGACCAAAGTCATTCATCATAGCAGGATGCAAAGGCCACAGAATCTATGAGGAATTTGCTTTCTACTTAAAGTCACCAAATAGACTATGTAACATCATCAAAATACACCTTTTCAAAATCTTTTTAAAAACGTGACTAAAAGTAACAAAGCTGCTAATTTAAAAAAATAATCTACAGTAAAAAAAAAAAAACTTAGCAGTATCTTACCACATTCATTCTTAACAGCTATTCCAACAGCTCATGCTCAATATAATTTTACCTTGGTGAAAAGGGTTTTATTGTTGTTGTTTTTTTTTCCTTCTAAACTCCTGACAATCATATTAGGAAATCTAAATTTACACAATTTTACTTACTGGTATTTTTAACATATTATATCGCATATATGTAAAATATCCTTTTTTTTAATGAACCAATTTAGGTAAAGTCATCTTTTAACCTATAAAACATTCTCTTGCCATATATATAGTTCATTTATTCAACAAACATATACTAATAAGTTCGGGCACACAAAAATGAAGGCAAGAGGATCCCTGAGTGAAATAAACATGAAGATTCGATTTTCTAAATGTAGATATTATATCTTCAAAATTACCACTTACATACATTAAAACCAGAAGTTACACTGGCTCAAGATCTCATAAGAAAAAGAGAACATTTAAATGATGTTCAGAACCAAATAACGTTTGAAACTATAAATCATCTATTATCTTCAGATAGCAATGGAAATGTTAGCTATGAATATTTTGAAAAGTTGACCTGGGATATTAAGCTGCTAAAGTTGAAAAAGATGCCCAGTTCTTTTATAGGCTGACTGAGAAAACTGAAGGCCAAATGTATCACTCTTCAATTTCAGGTTGCGGTTTAAACAGAAATATATGACAGAGCATTAGTCACATTAAGTGGCACAAAAATGGCCCTAGGGTGAGGTTATTATTAAATGGTGACACTTTTGTAATTGTTTGACGAATACTGTAAGATATCTCTGTGCTGTACAAAAAGCATCACAGTATGATATTTTTATGTCTTTGGAGCGCAGGGGATTAGCAAGTAGCTCCGAAAAGCAACTAATTTAGGAAGATTTAAAAGAAAGAGCCATCTGAAGTTTTGTAGCTATTCATCATTAAACTGGTATACTGGCAGAAAGTAGTAAAGAACTTCAGTCAGGTACACTGGCAAAGTGCAATTTGTAAAACATATCTAAAGTCACTCACAAAAACATTCTGTAAAGACAAGACATGTTATGGAGGAAAAGAAATATTTCTAAGTAATGCAACTTAAAAAATAACAAGGTAGAATATCACATACTGTCAAGGGAAAAACATCTTCAATTTGAAAATGAACAGTTTGAAAGATGAGCAGAAGAAAATTCAAGCAAATGACTTATCAGTGTGACAAAAAAATGTTCAAATTCTTTGTAAAGGTTTTGAACTTCAGAAGTCTTACAGACCATTTTCTTAAACTAAGTTAACGGCATTCAGGATTTCATCGTCATGCAAAACTAACATCTACTATTTGTCAGAAATCCAGACCAAAAAGGAAAAATCCATCCAAGTTTATTTGGACTAATAACTTCACCAGCTTACGAATTTTTATAGCAAACTAAAAGAAGAAACTGGGAACAGTCAAGAAGGTAACATGGAAACAAAGAATTCTTAAATATTTTTAATGCAATGCTGGCAACAGTAGCCTCTGAGAGAAATAACACTTTATTATTAATACCTGCACTAAAAGCATTAAAAATATGCTACCATTTACAAAGAATATATGTCAGCTGAGCTACTGTCAACAAATTAGAGACAGAAAGAATGCAAACCAAACAAGATGTTTAATTGTGTGGGTTTTTATTTGAAGGGCTCAGATTGTGTGCATCTGCAAAATCCTTTCAGTCTAACCAAAGCGTAACAACAACAGGCTAAAATGTACCAGTTCATGTTACTGATTCCAACATATGGGCAATGAGATATTTTAAGAATTTTAAACGATAGATAACATGTATGCTTACAAATGAATTTATATATTCTCAAAGATCTTTGGTTCTCTTCAATTTCATTTGGCAGCAATTTTTATGATGCCTGAAAGGGCACTTTTATTGTGACCCCTGGTTTGCAAGACTGACTATATTCATTCCTTCCACATTTTGAGGTGGCATTTCCCATGTTTTTTGCCACCCTAGATGCTGTGGAAACAGGGAAAAGAAAAACCCAGGTCTTTCTTCTTTTGAAAGCTAATTATTTCCCCTTTAAAATAATTTCCTCTGTTTCCTTAAGATATTATCCTTTGAAACAGTCTCTGTAGGAACTAATTTGGCCTTTGAAAAAGTTTAAACATTTAAGTTTCCAAACTAAGTTAAAGCTCTGTTAGAGAAAAAAAAAAAATCATTAAAGAACTAATGTTGCACTAATATTTAACATCCTGCTTGAAAGTGTAAAAAAATATCGTGATGTAGCTGTGTGGACAAGACAGGTAAGGAAATAGACTATCCTTACGACACTGCCTACAATGTCAGCAGGTGTGCAATTTTATATCAAACTGCAGAAACTGAAAATATCCATGTGTCTTAGTCAGCTCAGACAGAACAAGATACCACAGACTGGGTAGTTTAAAAACAGACATTTACTTCTGGAGGCTGAAAAGTCCAAGATGAAGGCACCAGCAGACTGGGTTCTGGCGAGGGGTCTCCTCTTGCTGCACCTGCTGTATCCGTAGGTGACAAAAAGGAAGCTCTGGCATCCCTTCACCTCCTTACGAGGTCACCAATCCCATCAGGGGATTCCACCCTCGGGACTGCATCTAAACAAATCCCCTCCCAAAGGCCTCACCTTCTAACACCATCACACTGGGCATCAGGGCTTCAACATATGATTTTTGGTTGAACATAAATATTCAGTCCATCATATCAAATATAAGATATTTTGAAGAACCTGACTCCTCTATTTTATAACTATTGTATTCTAATTATATTCAAACCGTTTCAAAGCTAAGGTGAATCTGAATTTCAAGTTTTGTGTCTAAAAGTAACTTCTTTTAGTTGAAAAAATAGGTGGTACTTTTTAAAAATAAAGCACTATTATAAAGAAACATAAGTAAATGTAGTAGGTTAATACAGTTTAGAAATAATCTAAGAGTATCGGTCTTCAAAAACATAACAGAAACCAGAAAATGAAAAAAATCTGTGTGCCTTTATCTTATGTTAATTTAGTGCTCTCAGTGGTGTCCTAGACCTGAATGAGAGGTAAGACGATTTCGTCTAGTTGAGCGCTGCTTTGATGAATGTTTCTCTTTTTACATGATGAATTACCAAATGTCTACTTCAAGTAAAGTTACATTCTTTACCTAAATCACTAATGCTTAATCAGGAAGATAATTTAAGCATGAAGAAGCTGATAAACCTGCCATAAATACAAAATCTTTAAAATTATTTTTATAAAAGTAAGTTTATTTCTGGAATGGGAATAAATAAGTGGAAATGAGAGAGAGGAAGGAAAAGGAAAAGGCAGCAGGCAGGAAGAGAATGAACAAACATCAACAGCATTATTTATGAATATCAATTATCATTATTCCAAAACAATAGTTAAACATCTTGATTTTATAACTTCCATTTTTATGAATTTTCCAAAAAATAACCTGATATATTCGAAGTCCATTACGTTGTGCAAAATGCCAGTCCTAACTGCAAACATGACAACATTGACCTTCACTTGTTACCACTTTTGCCAGTAATTGCTTCACCAGTTAGAGGCCTTAGGACTGTGAAAGCTTCACAGTCCACTGTTTTGTCATGTATGTTTCCTGAGGGAGAAACAGCAGCACCTCCAAATTTGGGGCTCCAGGAACAGATGATGCAGCAGCATCAGACTATAAAAACAGACCGAACACTAACTGAAAATTAACTACCACAAAACGGTCAGTCGGCAAACTCCTTTTTCCTGAGTTCTCCTGAAGTACTAATATCTTGTTCTCTCAATGTTTTAGGTGAAGAAATTAAAGTTTGGAGAGGTCAGAGAACTGTCCAGATTCACTTAGTTAATAAACAGCAGAAAAAGCCTAATGCAGTATTTCCTGACTCTGAAGTTTGCTCTTTCCATTAGATCACCATCCTTTAGAAAAATCGCTGTGGGCAGGTAAGAGTAAAGAGGAACAGGTGTTTAGGATGATCAGTAATTTACAGAATATTAGAAACTAGCACTAGAACTTCATGAGAATTTAATCGGGACACTGAAATTTGTAGCAAAAACAAACCCTGCTATTACAACAACATTTCAGAACAAAATAGGGTAACCCGAGGTAACTCTTTCCTTTTCTAGAAACTTCATGAAAAGTGTATAAAGACATCTAGAGCCATCCGCCTTTACTGCTGGTCTTGCCTCTAACTAAAAATAACCAAGCCTTCTCCTCTGCGAAGCTCTGCAGAGGCCCAGCTGGGGGACAGAGAAACAGAGAAAATGGGCTCAGCTGACTGGATGCTGGGATCAGAGAAAACAGAGGTCTGAGCTCCCTGGTGCAGGAGCTACAGATTAAGAGTCAGGACACCTAGATCCTAGTTTCAGTTCAGACACTAGCTTGCTCTGTATTACCTTAGACACATTTTGAAATCTTTTTTGACTACTTCACTAAATTCTTCCATAGTTACCTCAGAACATTACCTAGGCTTATCAAATTGTGGTCCTCAGACCACCGGCCTCAGAATCCCCTGGAGGTTCTTGTTGTAAATGCAGATTCCTGTGCCCCATCCCACATCTACTAAATCAAAATATCCTGAGATGAATACAGGTAACCCAGGTACACTTTTAAAGTATGCATGCTTAAAATTTGCAAACCAATGGGAGGTCTTTATAATAAAACACATAATTTTGATCCTAATCCCAACATTTATTGGCAAATTACTTTTTTCTCTGGGGAATTTGCAACCCCAAGTCTTTTCTTCTCAGTCACATCCATTCCAGCTATGGACCTCATTTTTCCCACCTATAAAACAAGTATGACGGATCCTAATTTACTGGGAAGATAGGGAGAAAAATGAGATAATGCATTTATATCTTTAATGTGCCTAATAGAATTCCTAACATATAACAAATACTCAATAAATGTTACATACCTTTCCTTGTAATAACAGACTATAGTGGAAACAGACATTTATTTAGTACTAACTATAATAGTACGAGGAACATTACATATATTAACTCGCATAATTAAAACCCTATGAAGGGAACACTATTATTATCCACAGTTCCTCTCCAGAGGTGGGTTCTAAGACAGGTAGCTTGCCTAAGGTCACATAGACAGTAAGTTATGGGATTACAAACCCTCTGTGATTCTGATACAAGATAAAGCTTGGGAATTGCTGCCTTAGAATCAACAGCCTTCAAGAAACACATAGCCGAAATGAATCCTACTTAAAATCTATGGGTTTGGGTCAGATGATATTAATATACAAGAAATTTTGAGAATCGCTGTCAAATTCAGAGCCTAAAAGAAAAATATTTCCTAGGTATTTTACTTACTAAATCTTATCTATCCCTATATCAGGATTACGCTATTTTAATTTTTACATCTTTAAAATATGGTTAAATGTATACTAGTATTCTTTGGGCCAGACAGTTGAAAGTGTAGAGAAGATATAGTTGAATCTCAGAAACTAATGAAGGCAATAAGCATTCAGCATGATCAACAAACATTCAGTATAATAAAACCAAGATCTTAAAAATAGAAATTTTTTTCTAAATTTGCTATAAATCCTGAAAACTAAATTAGCTATGAATTTTTAAAATTGATATAATTTTTAAAATATTCAATAAAAATTTTTGCTAATTTTTACAATGGTAAATTATAAATATTAAAAATTCTACTGTCTACAATCAAGAAAAAAATTACAACTTATTGGTATATATATGTCCTACTATCCTCTTTATGTAGTTATTTTGGTTTTGTTTGTGCAGTTTAAATCACACCATTTATTTAATAATTTTTACTTCCTATTTCACTTAACAATTTATAAGAATTATCCCTTATAATGACAGACTATGATAATTTTAATGACAGTGTAATATATCTACTTGTGAGTTATAAGTTTAACTGTAGTTATCTTAACCCCCTACTGTGTAGGTCATTTCAAATTCTGTACAATTATGAATTAAGCTACAATTAATATTTTACCTCAGCCCATTTTAGAATTATTTCCATAAAAAAGATTCCCAAGAGTACAACTGCAAGGTCAAATTCCACTATTCATATCAAAAATTTATTAAATTATTTCAAACTGTGTTATAATGTCTTTTAATATGTACTAAATATATAAACTGTTATGTTTCTTGGGCATTTTGTTGAGAGAGAGGAAGGAAAAGGAAAAGGCAGCAGGCAGGAAGAGAATGAACAAACATCAACAGCATTATTTATGAATATCAATTATCATTATTCCAAAACAATAGTTAAACATCTTGATTTTATAACTTCCATTTTTATGAATTTTCCAAAAAATAACCTGATATATTCAAAGTCCATTACGTTGTGCAAAATGCCAGTCCTAACTGCAAACATGACAACATTGACCTTCACTTGTTACCACTTTTGCCAGTAATTGCTTCACCAGTTAGAGGCCTTAGGACTGTGAAAGCTTCACAGTCCACTGTTTTGTCATGTATGTTTCCTGAGGGAGAAACAGCAGCACCTCCAAATTTGGGGCTCCAGGAACAGATGATGCAGCAGCATCAGACTATAAAAACAGACCGAACACTAACTGAAAATTAACTACCACAAAACGGTCAGTCGGCAAACTCCTTTTTCCTGAGTTCTCCTGAAGTACTAATATCTTGTTCTCTCAATGTTTTAGGTGAAGAAATTAAAGTTTGGAGAGGTCAGAGAACTGTCCAGATTCACTTAGTTAATACACAGCAGAAAAAGCCTAATGCAGTATTTCCTGACTCTGAAGTTTGCTCTTTCCATTAGATCACCATCCTTTAGAAAAATCGCTGTGGGCAGGTAAGAGTAAAGAGGAACAGGTGTTTAGGATGATCAGTAATTTACAGAATATTAGAAACTAGCACTAGAACTTCATGAGAATTTAATCGGGACACTGAAATTTGTAGCAAAAACAAACCCTGCTATTACAACAACATTTCAGAACAAAATAGGGTAACCCGAGGTAACTCTTTCCTTTTCTAGAAACTTCATGAAAAGTGTATAAAGACATCTAGAGCCATCCGCCTTTACTGCTGGTCTTGCCTCTAACTAAAAATAACCAAGCCTTCTCCTCTGCGAAGCTCTGCAGAGGCCCAGCTGGGGGACAAAGAAACAGAGAAAATGGGCTCAGCTGACTGGATGCTGGGATCAGAGAAAACAGAGGTCTGAGCTCCCTGGTGCAGGAGCTACAGATTAAGAGTCAGGACACCTAGATCCTAGTTTCAGTTCAGACACTAGCTTGCTCTGTATTACCTTAGACACATTTTGAAATCTTTTTTGACTACTTCACTAAATTCTTCCATAGTTACCTCAGAACATTACCTAGGCTTATCAAATTGTGGTCCTCAGACCACCGGCCTCAGAATCCCCTGGAGGTTCTTGTTGTAAATGCAGATTCCTGTGCCCCATCCCACATCTACTAAATCAAAATATCCTGAGATGAATACAGGTAACCCAGGTACACTTTTAAAGTATGCATGCTTAAAATTTGCAAACCAATGGGAGGTCTTTATAATAAAACACATAATTTTGATCCTAATCCCAACATTTATTGGCAAATTACTTTTTTCTCTGGGGAATTTGCAACCCCAAGTCTTTTCTTCTCAGTCACATCCATTCCAGCTATGGACCTCATTTTTCCCACCTATAAAACAAGTATGACGGATCCTAATTTACTGGGAAGATAGGGAGAAAAATGAGATAATGCATTTATATCTTTAATGTGCCTAATAGAATTCCTAACATATAACAAATACTCAATAAATGTTACATACCTTTCCTTGTAATAACAGACTATAGTGGAAACAGACATTTATTTAGTACTAACTATAATAGTACGAGGAACATTACATATATTAACTCGCATAATTAAAACCCTATGAAGGGAACACTATTATTATCCACAGTTCCTCTCCAGAGGTGGGTTCTAAGACAGGTAGCTTGCCTAAGGTCACATAGACAGTAAGTTATGGGATTACAAACCCTCTGTGATTCTGATACAAGATAAAGCTTGGGAATTGCTGCCTTAGAATCAACAGCCTTCAAGAAACACATAGCCGAAATGAATCCTACTTAAAATCTATGGGTTTGGGTCAGATGATATTAATATACAAGAAATTTTGAGAATCGCTGTCAAATTCAGAGCCTAAAAGAAAAATATTTCCTAGGTATTTTACTTACTAAATCTTATCTATCCCTATATCAGGATTACACTATTTTAATTTTTACATCTTTAAAATATGGTTAAATGTACACTAGTATTCTTTGGGCCAGACAGTTGAAAGTGTAGAGAAGATATAGTTGAATCTCAGAAACTAATGAAGGCAATAAGCATTCAGCATGATCAACAAACATTCAGTATAATAAAACCAAGATCTTAAAAATAGAAATTTTTTTCTAAATTTGCTATAAATCCTGAAAACTAAATTAGCTATGAATTTTTAAAATTGATATAATTTTTAAAATATTCAATAAAAATTTTTGCTAATTTTTACAATGGTAAATTATAAATATTAAAAATTCTGTCTACAATCAAGAAAAAAATTACAACTTATTGGTATATATATGTCCTACTATCCTCTTTATGTAGTTATTTTGGTTTTGTTTGTGCAGTTTAAATCACACCATTTATTTAATAATTTTTACTTCCTATTTCACTTAACAATTTATAAGAATTATCCCTTATAATGACAGACTATAATAATTTTAATGACAGTGTAATATATCTACTTGTGAGTTATAAGTTTAACTGTAGTTATCTTAACTAACCCCCTACTGTGTAGGTCATTTCAAATTCTGTACAATTATGAATTAAGCTACAATTAATATTTTACCTCAGCCCATTTTAGAATTATTTCCATAAAAAAGATTCCCAAGAGTACAACTGCAAGGTCAAATTCCACTATTCATATCAAAAATTTATTAAATTATTTCAAACTGTGTTATAATGTCTTTTAATATGTACTAAATATATAAACTGTTATGTTTCTTGGGCATTTTGTTTAATTAATGTTTTATCCTTATATCAGTATTATATTTTGGCTATCATAGCATAGAAATTTGGTTCAATGTCTAGTGTAGCTTGTGTAATTCATTTCTCTTCTTTTTAAAACATTCTGTACCTTTCGTTTGTGTATTTAACTTTCCATTTGAACTTTAGACTCTGTCAAGTTGGAAAACAAATCAACCCAAAATTTCACTATGATTTTCACTGAAATTGCATTAAATCTGTAATTTGAAAGTAACTGACATCCTTGAAATATTATTTTGACCTTACAGAAAGTTTGTCTAATTAATTCTACTTTTAAGTCTCATAAAGCTTTCTAATTTTTTTTTCATGTAGGCCACAAATATTTCTCATAAAAGTATTCTGAAAGTTTATACTTTTGTTGCTATGGTGAATGTGATTCTCCTTTCATTAATTTTTAATAGGTTTATTGAGGTGTAATTTATATATAAATTTACATTTTCAATGTGTAATTCATTGATTTTTATTAGTTGTTCTACCAGCACTATGATCCAGTCTTGCAACATTTCTGTTACCAAAAAAAGATTTTTCTTTTTGTTGGTGATTTTTAACTTATTTCTGTTATGGCTGAAAAAATACTTTATAT
>NW_011888852.1:1976654-1978635 GCF_000151845.1 Pteropus vampyrus | reverse complement strand
TTAAGTTGTTTTCTTAGTAATTATTCTTGGCATTACAATGATCAGTAATTTATTACAATCCATAAGTAATCACAACCTACTTCATAATAATACTGACTTAATGTCAGTAAAATATACAAATTTTGCTCTAATATAGTTCTATTTCCTCTCCTTTCTATTATTATTGTCATATATCTGTATATGTTTTAAGCCCAGTAACAGTTTCATACTTGTTATATTTTTTAAAAGGGAATAAAAAACAAAAATATTTATATACTTCCTGCCTCTACACAAGTATAGCTTCCCCCATGAATGGCACTATTCACCAGAATGGTACATTTGTTACCAAGGATTAACCTACATTGACACATCAAAATCACCCAAAGTCCTTGGTTTATCTGAGAGTTCACCCTTGGTGTACATTCTATGTGTTTGGACCAATGTATAACAATTTATGTCCATTATTATAGTATTATACAGAGTATTTTTCACTGCCCTAAAAATCTTCCGTGCTCTACCTATTTATCTCCTCCTAATCACTGGCAACCATTGATCTTTTTATTGTCTCCAAAGTGTGCCTTTTCCAGAAAGTCAAATAGTTGGAATCATATAGTATGTAGCCTTTCCAGATTTGCTCTTTCCCTTAGTATTATGCATTTAAGGCTCCTTCATGTCTTTTCATGTAATTACCTTTTCCAGTATGCTTTATTTCATGTGCATTCAAGTTACCATCTGCTGTCATTTCCATTTATCCTGTGAATTTTCTTTAGCATTTCTTCTAAGAAATATCTGCTAACAACAAATTCTGTTTATCTGAGAATGTCTTTATTCTACTTTCATTTTTTGAAGGGTAGTTTTGTTAGATATAGAATTCATGGCTGATAGTTTTGTCTTTGACTATGCCATCTTGCTGCCTTCTGGCTTCTACCATTTCTAATTAGAAGTCAGTTCTTAATCATATGATGGTTGCACGGTATATGAGTCATTTTTGTCTTGCTGTATTCCAGATGTTCTCTTTGTCTTTGGGTTTCAACTGTTTGTTACAATGTATCTTGGCATGGATTTCCTTGGAGTACATTAAGCTTTGTGGATATGTACATTAATGTTTTCCATTAAATTTGGAAAGTTTTTGGTCATCTTTTCTTCATACAATTTCTACCTCTCTCCTTCTGGGCTATCATTACAGGTATGTTTCTATTTACATGTGTCCTACAGGTCTCTGAGACTCTGTCCATTTTGCTTTATTCTTTGGATTGCATACCCTTGAGAAACTGTGTAGAATAAATTTAATATAATCATTATCTATAGCTGGAGATTCGAGTAGTGAAGAACTGGCTAGCAAAAAGTAAGAGAATGTTTTTAAAATGCAGGACTAGAGATAAGAAGAAGCCATTACCCCTAGGGCTGAGATAAAGTGCCTGGGCAAGGCAATCCCCTCCTAAGATTGACAGCCAAATCTTGATGGAGAGGGCATGACCATGGCTAACTGAATGGCAGAGAAGTCACTGTGGAGCTGTACCAGCAGCACTTGCTGGAAATCCCCCTCGAGGACGCTGGCAAAATCCATTCAGAGAGGTCTCTCTCCTTACAAACACTGCTATAAAACTGCCCAATGAGAATTACTGGGGGGAACTTCTGGCCACTAGATGCTGCTGACTACCATAAATTGCAGGATCTGGATGATGGAAAACCACATCCAACATAGGAGTTGGACACCTTGTAGTCACGTGTGCTACAGCAGCCAGATGCTGGAGATGCTGCCTGAATTCCAGGAGCTGAGAGCAGAAGCCACACAGGCAGTAGGAGCCTACCAAGTGAGCCCACTGGAACGAGGAAGGAAAACCCCTTCTTCCTTCAAGGTCCTTCCAGAACTCTCTGCTAATAAGGCTTATTGCAAGCTGGCAAAGGGAAAAAAATACGTATTCAAATTTAGGTCCCAAGTCTATTTTCAGAGAACAAGAAAGGAAGAGGAGTTTGAAACTGAGAGCCAATACATTGATAA
>NW_011888852.1:1972911-1975054 GCF_000151845.1 Pteropus vampyrus | reverse complement strand
AACAGTAATCTTAGCAGAGGGGAAAAGCCAGAGACATTGAGATGAATTATGCAATTGCTCTAAAAGCT
Organism: Pteropus vampyrus; assembly: GCF_000151845.1. Classification (NCBI taxonomy): domain Eukaryota; kingdom Metazoa; phylum Chordata; class Mammalia; order Chiroptera; family Pteropodidae; genus Pteropus; species Pteropus vampyrus. The sequence continues at coordinate 1,974,986 of NW_011888852.1, read as the reverse complement.
TCTGCTTGAAAATGGCAGACCTAAAACTATCCGGATTTCACTGGCCAGAGCAAGTCACATAGCGATGCCCACTATCAATGAGGGAAAAAAATATACTCTCCCTACAGCACGGGGGAGAATGAATATTTGTGTAAGGTAATGCAGCAATCTGCCATACTTATATTCAAAGGATAGACCCTTCTTGGTCACTCTAATTAATTTGATAACTTTTAAACTAATTTAACTTTTTAATTAATTTCAATTAATTTACTTTTTAAATAAGTTAATTTGATAACTTAAAAAGTTTTATTTTGGGCAGAATATCATTAACTTTTTTAGGTGGTTTTGATTTTTCTAGAAATCACCCACTTCATTTTAAATTTCGTAGTGATAAATTATATGTACATATTTATCATATTTTTCTACATGTTATAACTGCTTTATTACTTCTAATTTTTATTAGGATTTTCAACATTTACTAGTTCCACATTTAATATTTCTATTGAGATTTTCCACATTACTATTTACTCTTCATTTTATCCTATTTTCCAATGTAATTACTATTACTGTTCTTATCTTTACTATAATAGTCTTCCTTTAGCTTTTTTTAATTTTAAAATTATTTAATAAAATCGTTTGCCTTGCTCATAGAAAAATCTAGCTAGGAACTTGGGTATAAGTTTAGCGGCATTACTTAATTCCATTAAAATGAAAACAATAGGGTTGTATGTCGAGTCCTTGTTCTCTAATATCCTCGTGTCTAACAGAGCGCCTTCTTTACACGCTTTCGCAATATTTCATAACTTTCACATTTTTCTGATGGATCTGTTTCTGTATGTTTTGTTTCTTTTTTGTTTCCCTTTTGGCACTATTATTATTCCTGAATTCCAAAAAGCTTAGGTTTTCAATTAAACTTTCATTACTTTATCTGGTTTGGTCATTCTCAGACTTAACATCCATTGGGATTGCAGTTTAAAACACTGATTACCAAATTTTGAAACACCAGACTCTACCATCAGAGTTTCTGATTCAGCAGGTTTGAGACAGGGCTCTAGAATGTGTATCTCTTACAAGTTTCCCGGTGGTGCTGGGGTCTATACTTTATGATTCACTGACCTGGTTGTTTCATCTTCTAAGAAATAATTACTTATTTCTCCTCTGGAGAATTCACTGAGCTATCTTGGTGACTGAATAATAGATCAATTAAGTACTTTGCCATAGCTATACAGATACAGATATAGATATAGATATATCTTAATTACGTTTTTAAAATCCTAAGTGTTACTAGTTTTTCTGTAATTGAGAATAGACTGATAGTTGTATAGTTAACATGTATATTGAAACAGCAAGTTTTGATGACTTCTCTAAGTTACTTTTATTGTGTAGCCCAAGACAGTACGATCTTTTAAAGTACTCCTGGAAATATATTTTTTTAAATAAAAGACTTACCACAAGCTTATAGTTGGTTTAATTAACCAAAATGTACCACACATATCCAATATTAAGTCTGAGGATTACATATATGTGCTATTTCCTGAGAGGCCTCATTTTGCAAAACCTTACTTACATGCAAGACATTAAACTGATCGTTGCTTTTGGATTCCAGCATCACACTTTGCTCAGCCGTCCACCCCACAGAAAGTATGAGTCCTTTTCAAGAAACTGCTACATTGTGTCAACAGGCTTTCTATGCAGGGTTCCACTTTTAGGAAGGGATGGGCCTCCTATATTTGGGGTTTTTTCAACCAACATGTTGTTCCACATTAAGAACTCCTTCCAAATTCATTAGTTGTCCTGGAATCTGCCATGTTATCTTTTTTCAATTCGATTTTCTTCTTCCAAAAGACTCACTTGCGCTAGCTTTGACTAATTTTTTTCCTCTATGACTATTTCTGTATTAAAGTGTTTTAAAATTATCCTATGCATTGCTTTCTGCTATAAGCTGTGCTTACTTTGATATTAGTATTAATACTTATGCTTTCCTTAGTTTCAGTATGCTCACTGCTTCATTGTTAACATTTCTAAATAATTTTTACATGCACCTCTAGTTAGTAAACCACTAAATTTTGTTTCATTATACAATCTACAACAAGAAA
>NW_011888852.1:1969661-1971946 GCF_000151845.1 Pteropus vampyrus | reverse complement strand
CTGTAAATTTTTAACATACAGACTTTAAAATTTTTATGTAGCAAGAATTATCAGTTGCCTTTTCGATTTCTGATTGCTTCTGTGATTAAAAAGTCCTTTTCCATCTAGAGATTAGATATTCATCTGCATTTTCTTCTAATTTTTGTTTTTTTCTTTACATATATTTTGGCCTGCCTAGAATTTACTTTCATGTCTCTGTACATTTTACTCATTTCAAATAAAAGGAACATAATACTTTTCATATAAATATTCTTTAGTAACTATAGTCAGTGTATTGTAGTAAATACTCAGTGTTTATAATTGTTTTTTTACTCTATCCCTTCCCCTATTAGTACTAATCAACATGACAGTTATATTCCCCAAAACTGCTACTGTAAGAGAAGATAAGAATGAAATATTTAAGATCTTACAGGTAAAGCACGGGTAGGGATTAGTTTTAAGTGAATCTAATGATAGTTCATTAAAGAAATCAACTACTGTACTTTCAATATTTTTAAATAGTAATAATCAGCAATGTTCAATAACCATTAGCTCTTCTTCCTAACAACTTTTTGGGATTTCCCTATCCTACCAAATTTCCTAAGATGCATATGCGTTTTTGCTTTGTTGTAAATGTGAATTGTAAGAAGCAATTCCCCTTTGATCTCCCCCAAATGACCAATTTTTTTTTTTTTAATTTTATGATTGTTACCTTATTTAGCTTAGGATAACTGAAGAAGAAAACGCCAGCACACTGTGAGATATTCTTCAAACCCTTCCTAACTGTTTCATGTTTAAGAGAACTTAGTGTCAGTGCACTGATGACCGCAGTAGAAGACTGCTCTTAAACTTTGAGATTTCTCATGTTTCAATTCCTTTGTTTACAAATAAAGTATCCTAAATTCTCACATTTGTGGAAAAAGCACAAATACATAAATCTACATATGTACAATTTTGTATAATTGCAATTGTAGCTGGTGAGATATTTTTGTAGTCGACACAATGTGTTTAAGAGAAATTTGCTTAATGAGACATTTCATCTGGTACGGAAGCTATTTCAAATAGTGGGGTTGATAGAATAGTGACACCTATATAACCAAAACAACAAGGCTAAGGAAGAATGGCTAGACATAGTTAGTTCAGTGTATTAATGACTAACTCTGATCAATACATGCTGAAAGATTAATAATAAAATAGTATACCATAATAGAAAGAGATCTGGAAAATGGCTAGATTTGTGGTAATTTAAAAGCCATATAAAAATACCCTTATAGATTTACTTTTTCTACAGTATATAATAATTGGCCCTGCTCAAGCTAGTATGGTAAACTTAGATATAAACTAGGATGGTAAACTTAGATATTAAAATATTTTATCCATATCAAATGTTAAGGGCATTAAACGTACTATTACCATACACACACAAACACACCCACACACACTGTATCAGTACTCTCACCAAAGAATTAATTTTAATTCATCCATATATCGATTTATATCAATTATCACTGAAACACATGCAATGTGTTAGTCTTCTATTTAAACTGACTACAAATAAGAAATGTTATTATTTTAATAACACTATAAATGTAGCTCACCATTAGGGAGAACAGCCATTAAAATGAGTACAGCAGAGTAATTAATTCAAACTCATTTCCAAACAATAACTTTACAGAAATGACTGGCAGTTTGAATGAGATTTAAAACATAAGAAGCCAATATTAGAAAGTCTTAGAACTATAACTCAAACACCATAAAAAGGCAGTATTAAGGCTATACGGATCCAAATGTCAGTGACTGACAAAAAGATTATATAGTCAGTGCAAAAAGAATAGAAGACTGAGACAAATGTGAATATTAGTATTGTTAGGCTAGAATAAAAAGTATTAACAAGTCTATTGATTGTAGCAAAAATAATAAAAATATATCTATAATGGTTAACACTGCAGAAGCTGAATCAATTTTTTCCTTGGACAAATGCTTCTGTCCATAGACGTTCTCTACACATCCATTTATGTATTATGTTTTTAGAAAATAGGACAATAAATAACAGAAAGCAGAACTCAAAAGTAATCAGTAACAAAATACTTTTGAAAGTAAATCTGACACTGGCGTCCTAATCTAATTACTGTATCAAACTCCACCAACACTTGGTTGAAAGTAAACTATATCATCTTACATTATGCTTAATGTCAAAATTAATCAAGATAAAAGGTAATGTTAATAGCCATTATAAGCACAGATTACTAAAAATTAAGTTAGTAATAAGCATAAATTACTAAAATTAAAATAACCCTATACAACAC
>NW_011888852.1:1961481-1966870 GCF_000151845.1 Pteropus vampyrus | reverse complement strand
AGCAGCATTTCAGTTGTCTTCATTCATCAAGAGTCTATCAGTTATACAGTAAAATCAGTCACACCAGAGCAAACTGTTATCACTTTTAGGAATACGTTATTCTATGAACATAAACCCACGTATCTGTACTTCAATTAGTAACAAGAATAAAACAGTGTTCAGTGCACTTTATTCCCTGTATCAAGATCAATAAATGCATCATCAGGATTTGATAGAATTAACTTGAAAGGCTTGAAGAAAAGATTAGGCAAGCCATTTCTCCAAAAGAGATGACCATTTTTACAAATGAAAGCATTGTGTACATCTGTAATTGCCATGGTGGGGTTGGCAGAGGATTCAAAGAAACAAGGGAACTTGGGGAGATGCAAAGGGACTTTGAAAAATTCTGTCATCTAGCAAAGGGTAAAATTAGAATGCTGAAATAATTAATGAAATAATTCTAGTCATTTCTGATTTACTGACTCTTAACAGATAATGTGAAGGGCAAAAATTACTCAAGAGTATTTTAAATATTTAGTATATCTGGTATCACAGCACCCTCTATCACATGATCACATACACAACACATTTATATATATTATTAGCTTTACCATGTGAATATTCATTTATGCAGACCTTTCCTGGTTCTAGAGCTTAGTTTATTACTTTCCAGCAACAAGGTCAAGAGGCTTCCTAATTTCTCCAGTATCCCTCCTGCAATAGCAAAGAACATTAATAAATCAATCCTGACTTCTAAATTATTCCAGGTGTGGTCCTAATACCAGCAGCTTAAGGGTCACCAGACAATTTGAGCTAAAATTATTCTCCTCTACTTCCAGACCTTCGCAGTTAGAAATTTTCAGTAAAAGCCAATCTGTTTTAAGAAGCCTTCCAGGGACTTACGATGTATGCTTAAGTCTGAAAACCACGAAGGAGAAATACCCAGGGAAAAGTTAGCAGGCGCTGCTATATGAATTACAAGGGAAACTTATTTCACCAACTTTCGCTGTATACTTTGACACTCAGTTAATGCACCATTCCAAAGAAATACTGAAAACAATTCTATGCTATCTACCTAATACTGTCAGGCCTTCCGACTTCCAAGAAAATGTTTTCAAACCAGAAGTTATTATCAAGGGAGAATTTATGTTGATTTTGCTGACTTTGAAGACGTTACTTTCCCTCTATCTGAAAAAAAAATATGCCATGCAAACAAACTTGCAATCGACCTGGGAGTTTCTGAGGCTTTCTGAAATTTCCCAAGCCTGTTTTAAAGCTATTTATCCACTAAATTCTCAGCTTCTTGATGGGCTCTAAATACGTATACTGCATGCTTTACAACACTGCTTTAATAGGTAAAAGGAAACAAAAGTTTTTACAGCAGAAGCCAACACGATCCACAAAGCCTGTGCCATCTCCCTACCGAGCGAGGCATAAGAAAGCAAAGAAAGGCAGCACTGTTTTTTTTCTGGGCTTAAAACTAAAAAAAGGTCTCCTTCCACTTGGGTATATAGAACTCTTCTTACAGGCAGCTTCCGCTTCAAAGTCCCGCAAAGTCCCTCCTGCGCGGGAACTCGGCAGGGCGGAGACTCGGGTCCCACCCTTTCCGAGGGCGGAAGAAAGGAAAGCGGGGGCCGCGGTTTCTCTGGAAGGTTCTGAGAGCAAGGCGCGCGCCCTCTCTGCGGGCGACGGGACACTCGGCACCAGATGGCGCTGCCGCACCGAGAGCCGGAGCCTGAGAGGCCCGGGAGACAGGAAGACGCGTCACCGGATCCTTACCTTCGAGCCTGTGGCCGGAAGTGCACGCTGGCGCCAGCCTCTGGTCCCGGATATTAAGACTCTTGGAGCGTTCCCGCGCGAGGGCGTGGCTAGGACCGGAACCGAACGGCGAGCGTCGGGGCTCGGGCGGAAGCCCCGGGAGCGGCCCGCGGGAGCTGGTTTCCGGTGCGCGCGCCTCGCGTCGGCGGGGGGCGGGGCTTCGCCGCGCGCTTGCGCACTTCGAGTCGCAGGCGCCGCTGGTGTGTGCGTCTCTGCGTGTGCATGTTAGCTGCCCGGGCTAGGCGGATATGGTGGCGTAGTAGGGTTGTTTTTTCTCTTTTTTTCCTTCCGCCCACAAGGATTTCTGCCCGTGAGTCAGGTTTCTGGAAATCTTTGTGGAAAGTTAGTGGTATATGAAAGTTAAAAACTCGAGCTGTATTTTCCTCTTGACTCTTAAGCGATCCAGATGCAGGCTGGGCGCGGTCCCAGTGCTGAGAGGGACCTAGCCTTTCCCTCTAAATCTCTTCCCGAACCGGAATCATGCAGCCTCCCGGCGTTTTTAAGCATCATCCTCAGGCAGTAGGGCTGTTATCAGAAAAGGAACACAGGCAAATAGATGAATTGACGTGTGGAACCAAAAACACGTTTAAGCTGTTAAAGGAAGTGTCTTTTAGCTTATAAACAGTGCTTCTCAAGAATTTCAGGAGTTCTTTTGCTTTATCGTTTTTGTCAGTATACATTTTATATTTTATCTTTTGTGGTCTTGGTCTTTAATAAATTTTGTTTACTAAAGGCCATTTGTACAAAGTATTCCGAAGGAAAATTATGCTCCTTTTCCATTTTTACAAGATAGGAGAAAACCACTTTTATTAGATGGATTACAGTAACTCGTGAGGGTGCACTGGCTTTGTTTTGTTTTTTAGTGTAGCCTAGAAACAATTAAGTTCGTTGCAAAATATAAATCTCTGAATCTTTATCCACCCTGTTTAATTTTAGACTGTAATTCCAAAAGTGTCAGCTGCAAGGTGCTCAATTCTCTGAAGAAATTTCATCAGCTTTGGTAGACCCTTTTATTTTGTGTTTCAGAACTCCAGTCTGTGGCCTACGTAAAGACTGAGCACTTGTGAAAGAAGAGTGAAAGGAATAGAAACATGCAGATACACAAGCGAAACAGAGAGGAACTGGGGGATACAAGAAAGGTAGATTGTATGGAGTAGCCAAATAAGGGCATTTACTGTTTTCGGTAAAACCTTTTGATGGTCTTAGTAATAGATGTTGTAAAGAAAGCCACTGTGACTTGAGGAATGCCGTGACACGTTTATGTGAAAAGCCAAAAAGAAATGTGGGCAATGTCAGCAGTATCTGGTAAGAAATAAGGTGAGCAGGAGACAAGGGGGTTCGGGGGTGGGGGAGGAGCGTGAAAAAGGAGAAAAAAAGCCATAATGGAAGATAGTAGAACACAAGTGAAAGAGAAGGTCAGAGCTAAAACTGTAATAGATGTGTAAAGCCTGATTTGGAAGATGGTAAAGAAAAATAGTTTTTAGAATTCAATGCATTGAATAAGGAATAGTTTTTTTCATCATTACATGTTTCAGCCTTGGATATATTTGCATTAAGCTGCTGATTTTAACTTTCTGTACATTCCTGTCTTCTCTGTACCTCATATACGATCAACTTTACATTGAGAGAGTGCTTCGTTTTGCCAAATCATACTCGTAACTTACAAGAACTTAGCTCTTTACAGTTTAAAGAATGCATTTTTAATTTATTTATGTATATTTATATATTCACAAATAGTGGCTTTTCAATCACTTCCCTGCAAATACCCTCAACTCTTTTATCCTGACTTCTCCTAATTGCCTAGCAAAACTAGAGCTTGGATGATGTCCCACATTTATCTGTTCTGTGCTTGCACCCAGCAGGTTTATGATTGGGTAATCGAAGGAGATCTTGTCTGAAAGGTCCTAAGTGTTGTCCAGTCATCTATTCCTTTCCTCCAATTACTTTGCTCTTTTCTCTAAACCAAATATTTCACTTTTTCTCTTCCCTCCTCAAATCACCAGCTTTCTCCTCAACCAATGACTTTGCCTCATCCTTTCTTAGAAAAAAATATGAGCCCAAGTCAGGAATTCTCATTTTTCCAATATTACCTGCATCTGAACTCTTTAAACAATTTTCCTTTAGTTTCAAAGGATGACGAGTCTTTCTGTCAAATGTCAACACTTCAAATTGTCCATGTTGAGTTTTAGCCATTTGAGTGGGTATATGGTGTTATTTCTTTTTTGTGACATGTTCAAAATTCTACCCATTTAAAAAATTGAGTTTGTTTTCTTATAATTGAGTTGTAGGAGTTATTTACATGTTATGTTCACTCTTTTTCTATTTGTTGAGGTAAGATTGACATACAAAAAGCTTTTCATATTTAATACATACAACTTGAGTTTCTAGGTAAGTATACATGCATGAAACTATCACCACAATGTATGCCATAAACATATCTGTCACTGCCAAAAGTTGTCTCCACCCTTATTATTTTGTGTTTAAAACATGTAACATAAGATCTACCCTCTTAGCAAATTTTTAAGTAAACAATACAGTATCGCTAACTGTGGGTTCTAGTATGTACGTAAGATCTCTAGGACTTACTCATCTTGTAGAGCAGGCTTCGTACGTTTTGACTAATACCTCTCCATTTCCTCTTTTGCTATATATGTTTTTGTCAAAGTGTGTGTGGTAAATATTTATCTCCCAGTTTGTAGCCTATCTTTTACTTTCTTAATGTCTTCTGAAGAACAATTTTATAAGTTGTATTTTTCTAGGAATTTGTACATATTATCCAAATGTTAAAGTTCATTAGCATAAAGTTATAAATCTTATTATCTTTTTAACATGCACAGTATATTACATTTAAGTCTGTGATCCATTGATGGTTAATTTTTCTGTCTGGCATAACAGTAAGTTGATATTCGTATTTTTCAAAATGAGAGTTCAGTTATTCCAACAACATTTGTTGAAAAGATTATCCTTTGCTCTATTGAATTACCTTGGACCTTGGTTGAAAATCAACTGATTCTTTTCATTCTATTCAGTTCCATTGATACATATATGTCTATCTTTATGCCAACTTATCCACCTTTCCTTTTTCTCAAAATTGTTTGGACCATTCTAAAGCCTTTGAATTTTAATATAAATTTTAGAATTGGTGCTTCAATTTCTTGAAAAGCCCACTGAGATTTGGTTGAGGTGCTGTTGACTCTTGATCAGTTTGGGGAGACCTGAGATCTTAATAATATTGAATTTTCCAGTATATGATCTTGGCATATCTCCATTTCTCCATTTATTTTGGTCTTTAATTTCTCTTTGTAATCTTCAGCATATAGGTCTTGCCCAAATATTGTTAAATCTATTCGTATTTCATGTTCTTTATTTATTATAAATGAATTTTTAAATTCAGATTTCCAGTTTATTGAGTCATAGTTTTCACTTCTAGAATTTTCATTTGATTCTTATTCATAGATTCTACTTCCCTAATAAAATTCTGAAGTCTTTGCCTAATAACTCCCAATATTTAGATCAGCAGTGGATCTTATCTCTATTTTCTTTTTAGCATGCCTATTTCTTGGTATGCCCAGAAATACTGTCTTTGTTTATT
>NW_011888852.1:1946039-1960186 GCF_000151845.1 Pteropus vampyrus | reverse complement strand
TTGAAACCCTGTTAAATAGTGAGCACTATACTAACACGCTAGGATGCAAAAACAATGCAACAGTAAGTTATCTCACAATTATGTAGACATAGCTTGTCTATTTTGTTGAAAGCTAAGGTCAGAACTGTTCTGAAACAGTTTTATCACCCACAGTGTTCAAGTATAAGACTTTGTGGTTTTGTTCTCTAGAATAAAATTTACGGTACTAGAATAACCTCTAATAAAATTCGATAAAGTTTAACATAGGATAAAATTTGATAATAAAGCCGCTCTAGTATAAATGACTTTGTTTTTCATTTTCCTAATCATAGAATAAACAAATGTAGTTTAGATAAAATAAAAAATCTTAACATGATCCAAATTATGATGCACTGATTAAATTTCTTAATGTCCTTTAAAAATACATGTGCGAAGAAGTAATGACAATACAGTTTAACCATCTTATCCATCTCTATCTTGTTTCACCATTTTGTTTTCCACTTTTTAGTTTGCAGTTGTTTAATGGTATCACTGGAGTTTGACATTTAATTCTATCTACTCTATAATTGGGTAAATTCGACTTGTTTGTATTTCTTTTGGAACAGTCATCTATTGAATTCACTTACATGCACACACACAAAAATGAAATGTCAAATCTAGAGGAGCTTTCCCATAACCCTGCTCTATTAATGTCTTAAAAATCACTAAATGCTCTTATTCCAGATCATGATGAGGTCAAGCTGAAGTGTTAAACCTGACCTCTCTCTGTTCTATAAGGGATTGCTCAGTCCTATTACATTCCAATAAGTTTAAGTATAGATTTTCTGGCAGTCATCTCGCCTTTTATAATGTGCTTAGATGGGATCAGTAAAACAAATGTGCCTTTTATTTTCCTGAATGGGGTTATTGTGGAGAAATAAGAAGCCATAAATAAGGGTACAAAATACCCTTTATCCCCAGAACACAAATAATCATATTGAGGGCTGGAATGTATTTACTTCATTTTTTGTGATAAGAGAAAGAATATAAGTTTTATGTGTTCACAATAAAGTTGACGTTAGTACAAAGCAACTGATAAATTCTAAGAATCACCCCCACCCCTACTTTGGAAAACACCTTTGCCATATTTCTTTAATTCACATAATTGAGTTTTTAAAATTAAAACAAATTGACATTTTCTCTCAATTCTCTGCTTCTTGAAATTATAATTTAAATTACTAAAAATAATATCCTTAATTGATTGCCTTTGATTTCCTGTGATGAAACTTAAAATATACATTGTCTTTTACTTAAGTGTATTCATTCAAACTTGTCATAGTTCAAAAATAATTTCATGTAACTGTTCCAAAACTGCTTTTTAAATAATGAGCATTTAATCATTTATCCTACACTATTTTTAGATCATCAACAACATTCAAATAAGACTTGGGGCTAAAATTTTCAGTGCTTATTTTACTTCTTTAAAAAATTTTTGGCTAGTCATTCAGATGTATGTAATAATGAAAATCCATTTCTGCTTCTTATTTCTTGTCCTGAATTTGGAAAAGTAGGTTAGATTAGAAAAGAATGATGTCTTCTTTCATCAAGAAAACAGTTCGTTTTTGTTTTCCTTACTATTCCTCTTTAGGGTTAGTGTTTCATTTGTAATGAGGAGTTTGAGTGGTAGAGGACTATAGCTTATAGAATAATGAAAGAATGTTATTTCTATAAAATATTAGAACACATAATTCCTACCCTCATGGTAATTATAACAATGACTAGATTAAGAAAATAATTATATCCAGAGACCATTGAAATGGTCTATAACCATTTTTAAATGTTTCAACAGCAGATTTTATGAATAAGGAAAATATATTAAAGAAGAATATTCATTTCTTCCTACCTAACTGTATATGATCACAAAATACAGGCATAAAATAATGGGGGGAAAAAAAAAGCTATGTAGTTCCAAACATCTTTAAAACAGGATTACATAACTAAAATAATTGAAAAGCAAGAGACCTTTTTAAAAAACGTTGAAAGTCTAGCTGTGGAGCTACATATATATCCACAGAGAAAACATACCCTTCTATCTTCTTTACCAGCTGTTTTGCTTGTTTTGTGCATGATATTTGTATACTGCTTAGAGGCAACATACACACAGCAGTGCATCATCTAGGTAAGTCATTTGGCTCTCGAGTTTGAGTGCCATTCCAAAGAAGATGCTCTTATTCCAGAAGTCCGATACCCCAAAATAATGTAATTTTTAAAGGTCTGATATTTTAAGGTAGGAGACTCCAGGGCATAAAATAAAGAGACATTCAATTGATAGTGAGAAATCCAAGATCAGAAATCAGCATTAACTAGGCCAGCTGAACAAAAGGCTCAATCTCAAGGTCGCCGATTAGCTTTCCCTGCCTACCTCAAAGTGTTCCTATTGTAATGTCCTAACTCCACTTGTCTCTACATATTAATCAGTCATCAGTCTATTGAAAAGTTCTAAGCACAAATATCTTACCAGTATTCTGATGAACTTTGATAGTAATTGGAGAAAAAAAGACTCATCTAATGGGAAATACCTTATGATCAAGAGTGAGGTGGCATCTCAAACTGTAATAGCAAAGGAGGGCATGTGAGTAAGAGCTGCTGTTTATTAAAGGCTTGTCATGTTCCCAGAGCTTTCTATACACTGTCTCTGCTAGGACATCAGGGTCGAGTTGGCTTCTCCATGGAAGAGGTGAGGTTTGATCGATATTAAATTCTAGGAGATTGTAAACAAAGGCCATGGTTTAAGTTCACATGTGATCTAACCATGTACTTCCTAGCCTTTTTCAGTTTGTATCAACATAAATTCATTTATTTAGTTACCAAATGCAATCATTTACTGCATGGAAACTATAGAGTGACTAGAAAGCTATATATTTTTTTCTTATTGTTTCCCTTCAGGTCTACTTAATGGTTATTCTCCACCTTTTAAATGATTTCTCAGGTGGGTCCCATAGCTTTTCCAGTAATTCTTAAGAAACAAAAATAACCTCTGGTCATATTTGGGCTCTAAAAGTGTCTCATTTAAATATTTAGAATATTGAGACTATAATCTTACAACTCTAGTGTTATCTAATTTAAAGCATGCCCTTCCTATTGCTGAGATCTGTTTCAAGCTGAGAGGCCTGCGATATTTGGCTTTTCCTTTGTTTTTCTATCTTATCCTAATGCTCTTCACCCAGTAGGCTAGCTGCAGTGTCTGAGCCTCCAGAGCTGGGCCAACATTGTAAAGACGGGAAAAAGACCCAGATTTATATGGCCACTACTGTAACAGTCTGGGATTGGCATTTCTGAGGCTTTGAATCATTTAAAGCAGGCTCTTCAGATTCCTCTGCCTTGAATCTACAACTACAATATTCGAAGACTGGTATTTTTCCTGAGTGGCCATTTAGGACTTCAAGTGGCATTTAGCCGTGAGCATCTGATGAGTTCACTCCCCCAAGGTTCTTTTAGTTAGGGTTACATTGCCCATTTAAGTGGCTCTCTCTTTTAAGTGTATCTCTTGGGTAAAGTAGTCCCTTTTAAGAGACTTCTGGCTGATCTCTGTCTCTGGAAGTTGTGCATTTGGTTCACAAGAACCATTTGTCCTTCTGTGTATAAAAGTAGAGTTAGCTCTTAACATGACTTTTTCTGCTTTGCTGCCTTAAGCTAACATGACCACTGCTACACATTTACATGCTTTATGCCTGAATTAGAAACTGGATATGAATCTAAGTCATAATTCCATGAGATACAAACAGTTGCTCAGAAGTATAACTTTGTTGATAACTCAAATGACAAATTTTTTTTCCTATGTTTTCCTGAACAGAATTTTCTTACACATTACACTATACAAAACAAAACAAATACCTCAATTCTAGGTTATTAAAAGTTTAAGAGTGAAAGTCAAAGCTTTAACACTTTTAGAATGTTTTTATGACTCCAGGATAGAAGAATTTCTGAAAAAGGACTAAAAAAAGCAAAAGTCATTAAAGAATAAGGAAACTAAATCAAAGGATGTTAAAAGAAATGTTAAAAACTATAATCCAAGAAAACTTTTCTGAAGTAGAAAGGATTTGAAGTTACATATTGAAAGAGCTCACCATACACCTAAGGCTATCAACCCAAAATAACACCAAGACATTCTACTGTACAATTACTGGGTTTTAAAGAAAAATAAAATATTCTTTGAATATCTAGGGGCAGAAAAAGAGCACATGATTTATAAGACATTATAATTAGATAATTATCAGACTTTTCAAAAGCAACACTTCAAAGAAAATGAGATCATCTTATTTCTTAAGATTCTCAAGGATCCTAAATATGAGCCACCTATATTATATCTAGAAAAACTGACTTTCAAGTAAAAAGGGCACAGGACTCATGATCCCTTTCTGAAGAACCTACTAGAGAGTGAACTTCAGATAACCAAAGACCCAAGAGAGATCAACATAAGGCCTGGTGCTAAGCATTAAATATATAGTTCTTAGAACTGAGACTAAGTGAAGGCTAAGAGTATAGTATATAATGGCTAAAAAAGTAGGAAAGGAGGGAGAATTGGGGAGAGCATATGCAAAAAAAATTTTTAGTGTTTTTAGTACTCATGGCGGTAGTACTAGCATTATTTTGAAACTATCGTGTAACATGAGATAAAAACCAAGTAGTTATGGAATATTCTAATTCTATCATAGCCTATGTACTTGAGAATAATATTCTCAGTGTAGAAGAAAGATACAGGTGTGATAGCTTAGAGATTGTGTAAAAGTTCTGTAGTCTTCAATTTGAATTGGAATTATCAATATGAACTTACAGAGTTTCCCCTCATCTCTGTCTCTGTCTCCTCTTCCCTCAATCCCTCCCTTGAAAACAACTAGAAATAAAAACCAACCCAGTAGCAATGACTATCTCTATTGTTTAGACTGCATTCTTGAAATAAAAATTCCTCATTAAAAGAGGAATTTTTTTTTTCTTGAAGAAATTTCTAATTCTAGATTTAGGTAAGGAAATAGACAAGATGAACTTATACTGTGGCAAGGAAACTATCAAACACTACTAGGGTCTCAGGAACAAACCTTGAAAAAGGCTCCCACTGGCCAAATTTAGGACAATTTGAACTTCAGTCATGAGAATAATTGCCGTGGATCAAAACTCATCAAATATATTTAAAGCCATTAGTTCATATGAATAATTTTTTAAAAACATCTGATCTCCTTTCAAGGATTTAGGGAACCAATTCATTACCTTGAAAACTAATAAGTGAAAAACTCAAACATTTATCCTATATGAACTGTCATACTAGGCAACCAAATAGTAAATGAGGGGAAACATCTCAGTATAAATATATCCCAATTCATATGCTAATATAAAAAAAGAATAAGACACATACCTCTTGTGGAAGCACTCAACACTACCTATAGTCATTCTAAAGGGATTAAACCCGAATATGATTCAACTACTGACTTTCAGGAAAACAAGACAGGTGAACAAGTTGAAATGCACTAGTGAACATGCAATTTGTAAAATTCAGTGGACAATGCTTACAGAGTGTAGAAAAACTTGGGTTTTTCAACATAAATTGCAACAAAAATTAGATTAAAGGGCATCAAAAGATACGTAAAAGGGCAAGGCTAGTATCTAGGGATACACATTTAATTGATAAAACAAAAATGCAAAGAAATAATTACTGTAAAAGTCAGGATAATGCTTATGGGAGGAAGAATGAGATTGCAATTAGTATGGGGTAGATGGAGGGGTTTTGCTGGAAAGCAAAACGGTGGGGTGGGAGGAAAGTTCTGACAAACTTTACTTCTTGACTTTATGGTGGCTAAATGATTTTCATCTTTGGGTAATACATTAAGCCATGCCATCTGTTCTGTGTGCTTTTCTATATTTCTGTTTTACAATAAGAATGTTGTATTGAAAAAGCATTCATAAAAGGGAAGGAACAAAGGCAAGGGAGAGTCATTTAAAGCATGCCCTTCCTATTGCTGAGATCTGTTTCAAGCTGAGAGGCCTGCGATATTTGGCTTTTCCTTTGTTTTGCTATCTTATCCTAATGCTCTTCACCCAGTAGGCTAGCTGCAGTGTCTGAGCTCCAGAGCTGGACCAACATTGTAAAGACGGGAAAAAGACCCAGATTTATATGGCCACTACTGTAACAGTCTGGGATTGGCATTTCTGAGGCTTTGAATCACTTAAAGCAGGCTCTTCAGATTCCTCTGCCTTGAATCTACAACTACAATATTCGAAGACTGGTATTTTTCCTGAGTGGCCATTTAGGACTTCAAGTGGCATTTAGCCGTGAGCATCTGATGAGTTCACTCCCCCAAGGTTCTTTTAGTTAGGGTTACATTGCCCATTTAAGTGGCTCTCTCTTTTAAGTGTATCTCTTGGGTAAAGTAGTCCCTTTTAAGAGACTTCTGGCTGATCTCTGTCTCTGGAAGTTGTGTATTTGGTTCACAAGAACCATTTGTCCTTCTGTGTATAAAAGTAGAGTTAGCTCTTAACATGACTTTTTCTGCTTTGCTGCCTTAAGCTAACATGACCACTGCTACACATTTACATGCTTTATGCCTGAATCAGAAACTGGATATGAATCTAAGTCATAATTCCATGAGATACAAACAGTTGCTCAGAAGTATAACTTTGTTGATAACTCAAATGACAAATTTTTTTTCCTATGTTTTCCTGAACAGAATTTTCTTACACATTACACTATACAAAACAAAACAAATACCTCAATTCTAGGTTATTAAAAGTTTAAGAGTGAAAGTCAAAGCTTTAACACTTTTAGAATGTTTTTATGACTCCAGGATAGAAGAATTTCTGAAAAAGGACTAAAAAAAGCAAAAGTCATTAAAGAATAAGGAAACTAAATCAAAGGATGTTAAAAGAAATGTTAAAAACTATAATCCAAGAAAACTTTTCTGAAGTAGAAAGGATTTGAAGTTACATATTGAAAGAGCTCACCATACACCTAAGGCTATCAACCCAAAATAACACCAAGACATTCTACTGTACAATTACTGGGTTTTAAAGAAAAATAAAATATTCTTTGAATATCTAGGGGCAGAAAAAGAGCACATGATTTATAAGACATTATAATTAGATAATTATCAGACTTTTCAAAAGCAACACTTCAAAGAAAATGAGATCATCTTATTTCTTAAGATTCTCAAGGATCCTAAATATGAGCCACCTATATTATATCTAGAAAAACTGACTTTCAAGTAAAAAGGGCACAGGACTCATGATCCCTTTCTGAAGAACCTACTAGAGAGTGAACTTCAGATAACCAAAGACCCAAGAGAGATCAACATAAGGCCTGGTGCTAAGCATTAAATATATAGTTCTTAGAACTGAGACTAAGTGAAGGCTAAGAGTATAGTATATAATGGCTAAAAAAGTAGGAAAGGAGGGAGAATTGGGGAGAGCATATGCAAAAAAAATTTTTAGTGTTTTTAGTACTCATGGCGGTAGTACTAGCATTATTTTGAAACTATCGTGTAACATGAGATAAAAACCAAGTAGTTATGGAATATTCTAATTCTATCATAGCCTATGTACTTGAGAATAATATTCTCAGTGTAGAAGAAAGATACAGGTGTGATAGCTTAGAGATTGTGTAAAAGTTCTGTAGTCTTCAATTTGAATTGGAATTATCAATATGAACTTACAGAGTTTCCCCTCATCTCTGTCTCTGTCTCCTCTTCCCTCAATCCCTCCCTTGAAAACAACTAGAAATAAAAACCAACCCAGTAGCAATGACTATCTCTATTGTTTAGACTGCATTCTTGAAATAAAAATTCCTCATTAAAAGAGGAATTTTTTTTTTCTTGAAGAAATTTCTAATTCTAGATTTAGGTAAGGAAATAGACAAGATGAACTTATACTGTGGCAAGGAAACTATCAAACACTACTAGGGTCTCAGGAACAAACCTTGAAAAAGGCTCCCACTGGCCAAATTTAGGACAATTTGAACTTCAGTCATGAGAATAATTGCCGTGGATCAAAACTCATCAAATATATTTAAAGCCATTAGTTCATATGAATAATTTTTTAAAAACATCTGATCTCCTTTCAAGGATTTAGGGAACCAATTCATTACCTTGAAAACTAATAAGTGAAAAACTCAAACATTTATCCTATATGAACTGTCATACTAGGCAACCAAATAGTAAATGAGGGGAAACATCTCAGTATAAATATATCCCAATTCATATGCTAATATAAAAAAAGAATAAGACACATACCTCTTGTGGAAGCACTCAACACTACCTATAGTCATTCTAAAGGGATTAAACCCGAATATGATTCAACTACTGACTTTCAGGAAAACAAGACAGGTGAACAAGTTGAAATGCACTAGTGAACATGCAATTTGTAAAATTCAGTGGACAATGCTTACAGAGTGTAGAAAAACTTGGGTTTTTCAACATAAATTGCAACAAAAATTAGATTAAAGGGCATCAAAAGATACGTAAAAGGGCAAGGCTAGTATCTAGGGATACACATTTAATTGATAAAACAAAAATGCAAAGAAATAATTACTGTAAAAGTCAGGATAATGCTTCCTTATGGGAGGAAGAATGAGATTGCAATTAGTATGGGGTAGATGGAGGGGTTTTGCTGGAAAGCAAAACGGTGGGGTGGGAGGAAAGTTCTGACAAACTTTACTTCTTGACTTTATGGTGGCTAAATGATTTTCATCTTTGGGTAATACATTAAGCCATGCCATCTGTTCTGTGTGCTTTTCTATATTTCTGTTTTACAATAAGAATGTTGTATTGAAAAAGCATTCATAAAAGGGAAGGAACAAAGGCAAGGGAGAGTCGAGCTCAAATAAGATAGATAAATTGGATAAAGAAGATATATGCAATGGAATATTACTCAGCTATAAGAAAAGATGAAATACTGCCGTTTGCAGCAATATGGTTGGAGCTCAAGATTATCATGCTAAGTGAAATAAGTCAGACAAAATATTGAGAACAATATGATTTCACTTATATGTGAGATATAAACAATGCAACAAACAAGGCAAACAGAGATTCATGGACATGGACAACAGTTTAAAGGTTACCAGAGGGAAGGGGGCGAGATAGATAAGGGTAACAGGTGTTAAATATATGGTGATGGAAGGAAATTTTAACTTTGTGTGGTGAACACAACACAATATTGACGTGATGAATTATTGAATTGTACACTTGAAAACTATATAATTTTATTAACTAATGTCCCCCCCAATAAATTTAATTAAAAATTTTTCAAATAATAAATATTGGGATACTGATGACTATTATGCATGCTTAAAACTTTGATTTTTATATTGTCTTCCTATATATTTTTAATGTTCTCAGTTGTAAAATACAGCAATACAAAAAAAATTAACAGGGTTCCCGTTACCTACAGAGAAAAGTGAAACTCCTTAATACGTGGCTTCTTATCCAGGGGTTGTCATTTAACTTCACACATCATTTGCTGCGATTATGTGCAAGGCGCCATCAGATGGAGTCAGATAAAAATTCTCACTATGTTTTGAACATGCTGTATTCTTTTTGTGCTTTCATGCCTTTGGGGTTTCTCTCCCCTGAGATACTACTTTCTTCAAAACTCAGTTTAAAGGTTATTTCCTCTATGCATTCTTCCCTTTTCCCCAGGAAGAATTATTCGCTCTTTTGTCTGTTCTCATATTATTTTGTACTTACTTTGCTTAAATCTTTGTAATATTATCTGTCTATGTAACCCTTTCTCCCTAAGCTAGAGCTCTTCAAGAAAATAAGTTATTTGTTTGTTTTCTGTGATTGGAGTGCTTCGCATATGGATGAACGAACGAGAAGAGACAGGAATTGACTGGCTCCAGAGACGCTTTGACAAGGAAGCCATTGTGAAAAGATAGATCAACTATTGACAAGTGAAAAATAAAGCCATGAGACTACAAAAGCTTGACTTATATGTCAATATGTATGTCATTGTGAGTCTTCTGTGTTCACACTTCTCATGTATTTTTCCATCACTTCCGTATCCATCTGCAGTGGATCACATTGTGAGATTTGGAAGAGACATTGGGTTCTTTAATCAGTGTGGCACTCACTTTCTTCTTCGTCTGTTCATGTTGAGTCTCTGGTGACTTTTGCAGTCCTTGACCCATTAGAAAGGGTATAATCATAGCTCTTATAGAGAATATAACCAAGAATTATGACATTCTGAAGTGCTGACAATATCTGGGATAAAATATGAGCCAAAAATAAAGTGGGAAGTAATAAATAAAACTATGAATAGGTCCTATTAATATCTACTGTTTTAATCCAGTGAGACGGCAGAGACATTGGAAATTTAAATAAATTGCCCAGGTCATAGGACAGTAAGCAGAGGAATTGTGACCTGAATTTAGCAGCTTGCTTTCACTACACTGAATATAAGCACCAAATAAATGGTAGTTGTTGTTATGATTGAGAAGGAGAATCTTACATCCAGCATTAACATCATGAAAAGATGGAAGGCCTCTCATTTCTCAGTTATGGAATCAGGTATGTCTTTCTTAGCCATTTAGCAAGGTGAGTAAATTAGTCTCATTTATAGAAAGAACAAATTATTTTAGCTCAACTCAGAAAAACTTTTCACATGTGCATGAATTTCTTCTTTAGTTTTTAATGTTCCCTGAAGGACGATTACATGAGCCTTTATGAGGTACAAAACAAATCTACTACTCGAGAAAGAAATGGCAAGGGTGACTTCCTATACATAGCTTTGACTTTTGGCTCACTTCATTTAAATTTGGGATCAAAACTGATGTTACATTATTTATACCTGTTGTTTGAACTGGATATTATAGCCAATATTTTTAATGTTTTAAAATATGGATATTTCTTTATAAATGTTGAGCTTTTCTCTAAAGAAACAAATGTGATGGTCTTCAATTTCTAACTCAGTTAATTAGTGAGATTCTTCTTTGCAAAAGAGCTCAATGATGGCATGCTATACTTTTAAATATTGTATAAAAATTATTGTACATTAAACTTTAGAAGTGTCCTATAATTTTTTAAATAAAAAAATTTTCTGCATTTTCATGTTGTTGTTGTTGTTGTTTTTAATTCCAAAAAGAACGAGTGAAACAACTTGCTCTTTTATCTCTCTAGGTGTGGATACTAACAATAGAGAACCACCTCATTCTTTGCTAAATTTGCATAAATATGAATTTCTCAGGAATTTTTTTTCCTAAACTCATTTTATATGAAATCCGGGCAAAGGTTAGGAAGGAAATTTTATTATTGGTTTCTTGCACTCTTATGTCATGGCTCAGTTGTATATAGGAGAAAATATTCAATAATTATTACATCAATGAAGTTTAATATTTTAGGACTAATCAATCTTTGAGAATGACTACAAGAATAGCATTTTTAAATTTTCTTGTCCATGAGAAAAACAAATGAAGAAACATTTGAATAATAGATGACCTGCAAAAAGTAATGGATAAAGACCCGGGGGCGGGGAGGGGGGGGCGGAAATATTTGGAAAATTAGAGATTATTTCCCAGAGAGCTATCAAGTATGAAGAAAAATTCTTATTTAGTTATTTTGTATTTAAAAAAATATTAAGCCATTAAAACTATATATTTAAAATAATCTAGTATCATAGTAGAGGCTAAAATATAAAAAAGAATTCTAATAAGGAACAGAACCTAACTACATATCTTTCTGTCCTTGTTACTTATTTCTAAAGAAAAAAAAAAACAGTTCCTTGTGGCCACTGGGGCTTCCCATTTTTAATGATTTTAATAAAACATTTCAAATGGTTGTCATTACTTAAAACTCTCATCACTTGATCAGAACAGCCCAGAGTGGCAGAGCAAGTATTATCTTCATTTTCTCTATTTTTGTAGATTCATTATTTACTCATTTACCGGTCATGTACTAACATAATAATAGTTATCATTAATTCATTACTTACTGGGTGCCAGACACCTTTTAAAGTGTTTTACACATATAAACTACGATCCAGTTGAGTGCAAAGCATCATTATTTTTGATTTTACAGATGAGGCAACTGAGGTAAAGAGAGGTAAAATAATTTGATCATAGTCACACAGCTAATGAGTGGCAGAGCCTGGCTTTGAACTGTACTCCAGCTCCGCTCCAGAGCTGACATTTTTAGTCACTCTTCTGCTCTTTGGTATGGTAGCTGTAAAAGTCAGTTAAAATTATGGTCTCATGGAAGAGACAGGCAGAGAAATACATGCACACAAGTAACCATTCAACAAAGATTTGTTGAGTACTCACTGTTTCAGACATTGTGCTAAGTGCTCGTCGTTACTCTCATAGAGCTTACAGTTTAACAGAGAAGCTACTCATTAAACAGATTACAATAATGTTTGATAAATTATTTGATAGGGGAAGAACAGGAATCCACAAAAACGTTTACTAGGAGTGTTGCAAGGCTTTCCAGAAGCAGTGGTGATTAAGCTGAGCTCTAACAAGTGAGGTGACTTGTCTACCTAAGTGTTGACTTTGTCTACACTAAAGCTTATGCTCTTTCCACTAAACAAAATAAATAAAATCAGGAACAAGAAGGCTATAATATCAGATATAATTTTTAAAGCACAAGCATCTACATAGGTCTAATAAATTTGACTTAATGTAAGATGTTATATTAAAATATGTATTGTCAAAATTCACTCAGGAGCTACATAGCAGAATAAACAAAAACTAATGGAAGACATTAAATAAGTTATCAAAAAAAGTACCTCTCCCTAAGGATCAAACAGTTTTGCCTGTGAGTTCTTTGAAATGTTCAAAGAATGAAAAATTCTCATGCAATATAAATTTACTACATCTCATTGATAAATATGCATAACTTCCATATTTATGCAATGAAACTCATGTCTTGACACCAAATGCTTGACAGAGGACAAAAATGAGTATGGGTGCAAAAATACAAAAGAAAACACTAAGCAAATTCAATAATATTAAAAGGAAATGATTCTCACAACCAGTCATAGTTGATCTCACAAATATAGGGATGGTTTAATAAGTTATGTTACTGTCGTTCATTGATAAGTCCAGTTATCTAAAGGGTATTTGATAAATTCCAATGTTCATTATGATATATCATCTCAAAGACTAGAAGAGAAGTCTGATAATACAATATAGGGATGCATGATTGGTTTAACATAAGATTAATGGATGTAATTTATGAATTAAGAGATTAAAGAAGAAAAATTTGATTATAAATGGAGAAAAATACACTCGGTAAAACTCAACATTTTTTATATTAAAAATTTTGATCAAAAAACAAAACTGCCTGATTTAAAAAATATAATCAGCATCACACTTAAATGGAAAAACATTGGAAGTATTCTCCTTAAAATCTGAAATAAGATCAGGATATCTTCTCTTACCACCTTTAATCAATACTGACAGAAGATCCTAGGCTAGTAATAAGGAACTTAAAGTACAAGGAATGGAAAGGAGACAAAAGTATCGTTAGTCCCAGATGTGTGGGTACAAAGACAACCTTCCCCAAATATATAAAATCAATAAAGGCCTTACAAATATTCGTGGTAAAACATCAATTAAGAAAAATCAAGTCAATTTCTAAATACTAGTAACAGAACATAGAAAACACAATTTTATAAAACAAAAATTATTGGTAACATCGTCAAAAATAAAAAGTGTACTAACATACATTTGATAAGTACTATAAGTGGTTGTCCCTGTGTCCTGTGGGCTCTAGAAATCTTCGTGATTGAAATGGTGAATTCCTTCCTGCAGATTCAGCTTTATTTCCTAATATCCACAGCTATTTATTATCTTTAGGACTTAAAGGAGCCCAAGCTGATTAAGCAGCTGAACGAGGGCTTACGATAGAACAGAGCATCATTGGTATTAAACAAGGGGAGGTTGCCGAAGTAGGACCAGGCCAAGATACAAAGAGAAATATGGCAGACTAGAGAAATCATTAGAAAAATCAAGAGCTCTTAGCACTCTCATTTGCTATGTGATTCTAGTCCAGCAAGTTATTCTCTTTTGGAATTCTTTTATAAAATCGGACAAACGAACGTATCATACACAGGAAAGTATCATACACAGTATCATACACAGGAGCTTGTGTTTAATATTCTGTGAATGGTAGTTTTTCCTGGATAAGTTTTTCTAACTTTCAGAAGAAAAA
>NW_011888852.1:1936686-1945009 GCF_000151845.1 Pteropus vampyrus | reverse complement strand
ACATCCCATTGGCCAAATATGCCAGGCACAAAGAAACAGTTCAGTCAATGACCAGAAGTATTTTTTACAGGCCAAAGTTACATAGCTAATATTTGGCAGTGATAGGTTCATATACAAGTCTGTTTATTCTAGATCTTTTATCCACACCCCAAGAACAAACTCATGATCAATCACTAAAACTTCTGTTAAATGAAAAATTTACATTTCCAACCTTCTCTACTTTTGCAGAACTTAGTACTTTTTCTAAAGGGAATAGATCAGGACAAACATTCCAATAGAGACTTTTAGGTAACTTGTGTAAGAAACTTGGACATAGAGGGATGTGGAAGATTCCAAATGGTGAGAAGAATTAGTGAAGACAAATTTTATTTCTCCAATTTGATAAGAATTTATCCAACATTCTGAAAAAAGCTTTCACTATATTTGAAAAGATTAGGATTTTGTTTATGCTAATATGTTTGTAATCATTTTACTTCTGTAGCTATACTTCAGAAATAAAATGTTACAAATTTTTCCCTACTATTACAAAATATATAGACCGAGATCTTAAAGCTTAAAAGAATAACGTGTCTCTGTATGACCCACATCTTATTTCAATTTTTAAAATACTTTAACTTTGCTTTTAGAGTTTTAAAATATATCAATATGGTACTATATTTTACCTTGGTAGTTTAAAATTACTTTTCATTTATAAACTTACATTTACAACAGGATTTCATGCTTTACTAGGCATAAATGTCTTTGGAAAAATGTTAACATCTAAGAATATTCTCATGGTTTATGTAATTTTCAAAACAATTCTTTTTTAAAAAAATGTATTTTTATTGACAAATTGCTTGAATTATTGCCTCAGAATAATTCTTTGTATGTGAAAAATCCTGTTTAAAATTTTTTTCTACAGAATTCTAAAAACCTGAAGAGTAATCTTTTAAAAAACTATCAGAAGAAAGGAATTTGTTGAAATAAAACTGAAAACACCCAGAATCTTGATGGTGTGCCAAACCAAATGTCAACTGGAGCTCGACCAAAAACTAAAGTAAGTAGCTTTACAGAATATTCTGGGTGGAGCTTCATGCCCCACTCATGCAGTAAAGAAATCACCACATTCAGATGTTCTCTGTTAATTTTTTTTGTCTTTAATTTAGCATTAGGGTTGATCTGTTTTTCATTGTAACATAATCTGTAATGAAAAACATAAATTTATAAAATTGGGGGAAAATACAGTAGTGGTTTTAAGGTAAAATGGTTAGGCCATTGTGATAAGTAGAGTAATAGCAGTAAATTGTATACACTTCAACTAATTTCTACATTATTAGTGAAAATTCATGCCGTAGTATAAAATCTCCTTGAACTATTATTACAAAAGTCTTCCCTGTTGGGATAGTACATATCTCACTGCTCAGGGTTCCAGAAAAGAGGCATCAGATTGGGGAACACATCTGCAAAACATCAGCTACAAATATTAAATACTCTTTATTTAAATAAGTCTTCTGTCAAGCTAAATAAGGTTCAGGGAAATATATATATATTTATATATTTATAAATATATTTTTAATGAGGAATAATTGAACAGCCCTTCTTATTGGTATTTTACAACTTATAATCATCTTTATAAAAAAGTTTTTTAATTTAAAAAATTTTTTCACATTATTTTAGTTGAATCCAAAAGTAAATCTTCATAAATTCTGACCAGTGTTGGATATAGAGGGATGTTAGCAATAACTTGCAAGATTTTAGAAAGTGACTTATGGTTCTTAATTTTATGATTCCCTGGCTGTTTTACAATATAAAAAAGTAATAATTATTTTGCCAGTAAGTATGAAGGGCAAACATTGTGTGTCTTCTTGGCAGGAGATAGCATAAACTTTCTCAATTACCCCAAAAGAGGTAATTTAAGAGCTTACTTACAAAGGTACGGACAGAGTTAAGGGAACCCAAGAATTCTAAGATGGTTGCCAGCATGATCTTGGCCTTGAAAAGAAAGCAACCAAAAACAAAACCCAAACCGAAAAAAAAAAAGCAAAAGGAAAAAAAAACCAAACTGCCCCCCCCCCGCCTCCAAACCCCCCCGGGGACCCCCAATTGCCAAAACCAAGAAAAAAAAAAAAAAAGGGGCCCAAATAAAGGAACCCACAAAGCAAGATGGAAAAACACAAACAGTAGTTTCAGAGACAAGGAAACTGTACTGTATGATACTATAATGATGGATACTTCTCATTATACATTTGTCAAAATCCACGAAATTTTCACCAAGAGTGAACCCTAAGTGGCTGATTATGATGTGTCAAATGTAGTTTTATCAATTGTAACAAATGTACCACTCTGGTGAGGGATGTTGATAGTGGGAGAGGCTGTGTATGTGCGTGGGGGACAGGGGTATATGAGAAATCTCTGTGTTTTTCAGTTTTGCTGTAAACCTAAAACCACTCCAAAAAGTAAAATTTACTTAAAAAAATAACTTTTTCGAGTTAAAAAAAAGAAAAGAAAAATGTAGTGCTTCTTTTTTAAAATAATTTTAGTCTTCAATCATAGTTGTCATACTATAGTGGTTTCAGGTGTACAACATAGTGATCAGACATTTGTCTTTCAATCTGAAGGGAGTCTCTTGTAGGCAGCATATGTAAGGATCTTGTTTTTTTAGCTGTTCAGCCATTCTGTGTCTTTTGAGTGGAGCATTTAATATATTCACATTTGAAGTAATTGTTGACAGATATGTAGTTATTGCCATTTTATTATTCATATTTTTTATTTATTTTTTCTTCTTCTTAAAGAAGTCCCTCTACTGGTTTGGTGGTGATGAACTCCTTTAGCTTTTTTTTGCCTGGGAAGCTCTTCATCTTTCCTTCAATTCTAAGTGATAGCTTTGCTGGGAGAGTAATCTTGATTATAGGTCCTTGCTTTTCATCACTTTGCATATTTCCTGCCAATCCCTTCTGGCTTGCAAAGTTTCTGTTGAGAAATCAGCTGACAGTCTAACGGGAGCTCCCTTGTAGATAACTAATTGCTTATTTCTTGCTGCTTTTAGGATTCTCTTTGTCTTTAACCTTTAGTATTTTAATTATGATTGGGTCTTGGTATGGGCCTCTTTGGTTCATCTTATTTGGGTCTTTTTCACTTCCTGGGCTAGGATGTCTATTTCCTTCTTCAGGTTAGGGAAGTTTTCCATTATTATTTCTTCAAATAGATTTCAATTCTTTGCTCTCTCCCCTCCTCTTCTGGCACTCCTGCAATGTGAATGTTGTCCCAGAGGCCTCATAAACCATCCTCTTATTTTGAGATTCTTTTTTTTTTTGCTGTTCTGATTAGGTGTTTTCTGCCACTTTATCCTCTAAATCACTAATTCAGTCTTCGGCTTCATCCAATATACTGTTGATTCTTCCTAAGTTATTCTTCATTTCAGCTATTGTATTCTTCATTTCTGACTGATTTTTTTATGTTTTCTATTTCCATTTTTATGTTTTCTATCTTCTTTGTTAAAGTTCTCATTGAGTTCATCTACTCTTCCCCTAAGTTCACTGAGCAAACTTTATAACCGACTTTGAACTCTGCATCTGATAGATTGCTTGTCTCTATTTTGTTTAGTTCTTTTTCTGGAGCTTTGTTGCCCTTTCATGTGGGACACATTTCTTTGTCTTCCCATTTTGGCTTCCTACTTGTGTTTGTTTCTATGTGTCAGGTAGGGCTGCTATGTCTCCCAATCAGTGGCCTTATAAAGTAAGGTGTCACAGTCTCTCTCTCTGGTACCTGAGCCAAATGCTTCAGGTGTGTCCCTTCTGTGGGTGTGGGTGTCCTCCTGTTGTATTTGCTGTTTGCTGGTCAATAGGAGGGACTGACCCTCAGGCTCATTGTGAGGACTGGCTGTGACTACAGTGGAGGAGCTGTTGTGCAGGGGCTGACCCTACGCAGCAGGATTCACTTTAGCATGGCTCTGGTGCCTGCCCAGTCTGCCTTTTGGTTGTGTTGTCTATGGAAGTAGCCAGATGGTGCTCTGCTCAATCAGAAGCTGGCCACTGGGCATGCAGGGTCTTCTGGGAAGGGCGCCACCACAGGCCAAGTTCAGCTTCAGCCTATGCCCTGCTAGGGGCCACCTGGCATGACCCACCAAACAATCCACAAATGGCCACCACCTGTGCTGGGCTTGGAGGGACCTCAAGAGGCCAAGCCACAAACTGAGGCTGACTGACACTAGTGCCAGGCTGCTCCACAAGAGGTATGAGGCAGGCCAAGGCTACACACTGCTTGTTTGGGGTTTGCAAGCCCTTGAGAGATTTTAGAAAAGTCCACAGCCTGAGCTAAAACAGGCCAATTTATGGAAAAGCCACTGGAAAAGGCTTGGGTGAGCCCCCAATTCGAGTGGAGTGGGGTCTTAGGGAATCACCAGGACAGGGTGAATGGTGTTAACCAGGTTACGGAGATTCAGATATTGCAGCCACCTGTGTCTGTATGCTGAGAGTTGAGAAGGCTCAACAAAGAAACAATAGATTCTGTCAGCACTTCTGTCTGGAAAAAAGCTGCCCTTCCAGCCCTCACCCCAAAGCCAGACAACTCAGTTCCTCCCCATATGTCCTTGGTACCTTTCAAGCTGCTGCCCCAGAGCTGGAGTTCAGAATGAATGAGTTTGTCAGCAAGTGAGTCCATGCATGTGCCCTTAAAGAGGAACACCTGGGACTCCAGACACACTTCATTTTGTTCAGTCACAATCTCTGCTGGTTTTTATAACCAGAAGTTGTAGAGACTTTTCCTGGCACTGGAACCCTGGGCTAGGGAGCCTGGTGTGGGGCCAGGACCTCTCGCTCCTCTGGGGGGACCTCTGCAGCTGTGGTATTCTTCCTGATTTTGAACAGTCACATGCAAGTGTGGAACCAGCTCGTTCCATGTCATGGCCCCTCCTACCAATCTTGAGTTGTCTTCATCTGTATGTCCTTAGCTGTAGGACTTCTGCTCAGCTAGACTTTAGACAATTCTCCATGATGTTTTTTCTGTAGTTTAGTTGTAGTTTTGATGTGGTCGTGAGAGGAGGTGAGCACAGCGTATGCCTACTCCGCCATCTTGACCGGAAGTCCTGTAGTACATCTTAATTATATTTACCGTGATCCACATTTTGTTTCTCTTTGATAAAAAATGACCGACAGATAATATCAAACTTTTATACAAGGCTTTCTTCTCAGAGCATTCCTCAGCCCATGAGGAAAGTATTTACCATAAATTGATATATTTTTAAAGGTTAACAATGAAAGTTAAAAAGGAGAAAGCCATCATCTTCAGTGTGATGCTATACTCCATTGCCTATTGCCTCTTAAGGTAATGTAATTTATTAAAGAGGGATTTTGGACATGTCTTAGCTGATTTTCTAATTTTTTTTTCATTCTCGTTATGTTGTTTTTACAGTAAGCTCTTAGTTATCCTGGGGCAGGTAATGTATTTCTCAGTTAACTTATTCAGGATAGAAATAGGGTAGCTTTGTAAATTATTAGGTAAGAAATTTGGGAATATTTCATTTTTTGGCCCACTCAGGACAAAATCATAATCTGAGACCTCAGTCAGTTCTTACTGACACAGAGTGTGGAGAAGAGGAATCTATAGCCTCAAATGCTAATACTGGGATCTATATAGCCTCTGAAAATCTTTTTGAGTTATCTGTTTTCACCACCAATATGTGCCATGGGCATTCCTTCCAAGAAATTCATTTATAAACAGGTAGCGTGCAAACTGGGGTCAGCTTGGCAGAAGAACTTTTTTTTGCTGTTCTGTGAATCTTTAGGTAGATGGACAATGGGTCCTAAAAGTTTCCCCTGCAGTATTTCTTTTCTAGGGAATACTTTCTAAGGAGAAACTCACTTCTGTTTTCTCTGAATAAGTCATGAACACAGAGGCTCTATAATAAAGGACGTTTGTCATTGGCTAAGTTTCTTCCAGGATAGAAGACAAATTCTTCTACAGAGACTTATGTCAGCCTAATGTACATTCACTCATTTGACTTATCATTTTCTTATTTTCTCAGGCTAGTGTGCAAAACTCAATTTCACCCATAAAGCACTTGACATAGAGGAACATGTGCTCAGTTCTGAATGTGGCCCCGGCTGACAAATATTAAGGGCAGGGCCTCTTCCAGCTCGAGGCAGATTTCCCATGGGGCTATTGCTGTGCAGAGGATGGAGGAAAAAAAGTGTTTAACCCTTTATTGCTTGTCAAGACTTTTATGTACGTTTACTGGGACATTCCCAAAGTTGGGAGTATCGGCTTCTACCTTGGTAGGACCATTCATGTCTATTCCTCATGGTTATACTTGCCTAGAGATAAAGTTAAATATGAAAACTATTGGCAGTAGCTTCCAGTATAAGAGAGACCACAAGAACAGATCAGGACTAAAACTGGGCATAGTCATTCTTACCGAAGAGCCAAATAGCTCTCAGTCCGAAGCCAAGTCAGGGCTCCACATACAGATGGTATGCCCTGCACAAGGGCCACCTTTTCTAATTGGCACAGTGACATCTTCTGCTTACCACACTATGAGTCCTTGAGACAGTCAATGCCTGACAGAGAGGATATTTTTTCCCCTGGTTTTTATAAATACATATATGGGCGAGCACAGGCTGTGACCTGGCTAAGGGAATGGCCCAGGTTAGGGTGACAGAAACAACATACAATAAGTCCAAAGGCCAAGCTATACTTTCAGACAGCCAGGTTACCAAGGCTAAGAAGGGTATTTAAAAGAAAGCCAAGGCCAAACACCACCAGTTAAAGATGTGGGGCCATTCTGGTTTTCTGTTCTCAACTTGAGAGAGCAAGCCCAGCACATTTCTGAAGCCAGTGACTCGAGCAGGTTTTGATATGCATTTACTTTCCAGACTTGTGGGTGGGTGGAAGGGGCAGGACGAGGTGATGCAGGGCAGTTATATCCTCTGCACGGAAGACCTGGTATGGTGTGGACTGGCCGGCTCCAGAGGATCTAGTCTCCTTAACCTGTATCCGCATCTTCATTCTTCCTCCTGAGCCCAGACCCTTTTGCCTGGTTGGCTGTCTTGGCATCTCTAACTGCACGGTCCTATGCACCTCAGACTCAGTCTACCAAGTCTTGAGCTTCACCATCTTCTCTCTTAGGGAAAAGCTCATCATTCAGGCCAAAAACCCAGGAGTCTCCCTAGTTTTGTTGTTCTCCCTTGAAACCACATTTGTTGTCACCAAGTCCTGTCTAGTGTGCAGTTCTAATGTGTTCATTTATTCCCTTTGCATCCTTAATGACACAGCCCTGGGTCAGGCATCTCTCATCTGAAAGGCAGCCTATTAACAGGTCTTTGGTCTCTAATACTCCTTATCCATTATCCAAAACACAAGCACAGTGATCATGTCTCTGTTCTATTGAAAATCCTTCACATTTTCTTTGGTATAAAATCAAATTTCTGTGCACGTTAGGTAAAACCATTCAAAATTTAGCCAGCCCTACTTCTCCCATCTCTCCTCTTTCATCTCCTCCAACTTTTACTCAATGTTCCAGCCACATCAAACTACTTTTGGGTCCTTCTCACACTCCTTGTATTTGCATCAATTGCTCCTTTAACCTGGAATTCCTTTTCTATCTTTTTTCACACTGATTCTCTTTACTAGGTTCTCAAGACAGTCTATGGGAAGGGTCCTGTTCTTCCAGCGTTCGTCAAGTTAATATTATTTATATATTTATTTGTTTTCCCCCTTCATCGGACTTGAAGCCATTTGAAGTCCAGACTGTGTCACTTAATCTCAGTAATGCATGTGCTTCAATAGTAACTGAAAATAGTAGGCACCCATAGAAGGTTTCAGACTCTAGAATGTTCTAGCTATTCCAGCTCGACAGTCTCCTTTCTCCCGTGCAGAAGTGGCAGGACTTGTTACCCACGCACATTTGGAGTAATGCTGTAACAAGGTTTTGATACTGGAAGGGAAGATGGAAATATACATTCACGCCACTAAAAGTTAATGGGTTCCAGGATGTCAAGGATTGAAGAGTTGTCAGGAGCTAAGACTTTCTATCCTAGAAGAATTTTTCCACCCATGCCAGACTTCCAGTTACCCGCCCCCCCCACTTTCTTCTCTGCGAGCACTGGGGTTCGGACAGCATGTGGCCCCTTCCATTGCTACCTTCTTTGCTTGCAACTATTATTTCTTTCATTTCCTGACTAGTGAGAAATAATACATACAGCAAGAACAGCTGTTTCCTCTGTAGTTTTTCTAAGGGCTTTCCTTGGAAATTATAAGAAAGAGATAATGAACAAAAGGGCTCCACATAATAGCCTCCAATTTATACTTTTTATTTTTCTCAAGAGTGTTAGAGGGAGATAACAGATAG
>NW_011888852.1:1930688-1935166 GCF_000151845.1 Pteropus vampyrus | reverse complement strand
CAAACAGAATAGTTAGTTCCATAGGGATGTTAATTCCTACAGAAAAAGAAAATAGGCCAGGAGACTAGGCTCAATTGAGGCGGAAGGAGAAGGAGAGATGAGATAAAGACCCAGGATGACAAGTTAAAAGCTCTAGGTCAGCACTGCCCAGAGAAGCATCATGTGAGCCATGTATGCAACCAAATTTTCTAGCCGCTTTTTTAAAAAGTAAAAGAAACAGGTGAAATTGGATTTAATAATATATTTTATTGAAACTAATATATCTAAAATGTTATCTTTTTGAAATGTAATCAATACACGAAAATTATCACTGACATTTATTTTCTTTGGGGGTGGGGGCGGGTGTCTAAATCTTCAAAATCCTCTGTGTGTTGTACTTATGGCATCTGTCCATTCGGGCAAGCCACCCTCCAAGTACTCAAGAGCTGCGTGTGGCTAGTGGACAGAGCAGCTCTAGGTGCTAAGCCGGGAGGAAAGACATGACAATCACCAAAACCATTTATTTATTTACTTACAAGTAAATAAATAACCGTATAGATGCCAAGTCAGAGAGAGCATTACGCAAATAATGAAAGTTAAGAGAATCGCCTAACTGGATGGTTAGCCCCATGAAATAGACTGGTTGAGGAAGATTTAAGTGACTAGGGTAGAAATTACTGTTAAGCTTCACATAGCTGTAAGGGGATCAGGTTTTACTTTGAATTAAAGGATGAACTTGGAGTTTATTCAAACATGACCTTGGTTCCCTTAAGGTAATTAAGAAGAGCAGCTGTACCCCTAAATAGAGTAAATGAAGGTGAATTCCAAAGTCAGTGACTCTAACACAATAAAAAGGGAGTGAGTTAAACTGCAGAATTACTTTCCCAAGCTTACATGAGCCCCCAAACCACCTTTCTGCAATAAAATAATCTTTACCTATATGAAGTGCTTTGTTAACTGTGAAACTCATACATACGTGGATGACTGTCGTTGACTAAGGAAACGTCTGATTGCTGGACTGGAGTTATCAGGGACACCTGCCAGGGAAAAATCCACCTTTCCGAACATCATTACACATTGGGAACCTGCTCCCTGGGAGGAGGGGGACAGAGAGTTAATCAGGTGCAGGACTGTTGTCATGTTAGGGGCAATCTCAGATCTGTTTTTTTCAAAACATTTATTACCCACCCTTAGAGCCTTCGGCCTGTTACTCTCACTATATATTTAGTGCGAGGGCATGTACTGCTCAATGATTAGTTTTTTCCCTCTCAGGTTTTTGGTGGCTTCATAAAGGTGATAAATGGCTCTTTATGGACACACAAAAGAGAGATTGACAGGCAATTTAAATTTCCCACTAGAACCATCAGTACCAACGCAATCACACTGACTCTCCTATATGCTGAGAAATGTTAAAATAAGGCCAAGATTTTTATGCTCCCACTTTCTACTGCCCAAAAGGCTTTTCCTGCCCTTCATTTCTCCTGTGTCGACTAGAGCTGCATTTTTCCAGTTGCGCCCCCCGGAGTACACAGACACACACGGAGGCTCCTAAAACCAACCATTTCGAGCAGCTCTAGGTTTTTCTGGGACACTTATGTATGTGAGAAAAATTACCTTCATGGAAATGGCTTTGGAAGACTCAAGCACATTTTTACATCAGGTGACACTCTGAACCCTCCACAAATAGCCCGTCCTGTAATAAGCCATGTAATTATAATAACAGTGCTTTGTTAAGGTAGAGGATTTTCTCACACATGATCCCACTTGAGTTTCACAACCACCTTGTCAGGGCATTTGAAAGATTCCACTTTTCTGATGTAGGATCTGAAGCGCAGAACACTATGAATGCCTTGGCCAAGGTCACACACCGGTACGGCAGTGCTCGCCTCTACGCCATATCCCTTCCTCGAGTACATCTTTGTAAGGTGTGTTTTCCTGTGCAACCTGAAGCAACAATTGTAACCACCCGCTCATTTGAAGGCTCTGCTCCCATTTATTATAATTCCAGCTCATCAAGTCTCAGGGTCCTTTCTTCCCCTAGGAATCTTGACAGGGGGAGAAGTTCACAGATATCTGAGACTTGGATGTGTTAACTCCATGGTGGCAGGCACTGTTTTCATTATTTTATTCTCCAGTTTGGAATTCGTGATATCATCTATAACCGCCCACGTGAGGGAGCAGCTGCAAGCCTCTCACGGTACTGAGGCTGCCCAAGTCTTGTGCTCTCTCATGTGTCTGCTCCAGCTCTAGGCTGTTCCTGGGTTCAGCTCAGAGCTGCAGGTGCAAGGTCATCCCTCAGTGCGGAAGTGCCCTTTGCCCCACCCCCACCTCCAACTTCCATTGTTACAAATGCTGTTAAACACTGCCCTCAACAGAGTTTTTAAGAAAACTGCTCTTTTCAGTTTTCCTCCCTTTTTATTGTAGTCCCTCTCCCTGAGAAGTCCACAGGGGCTGAGCCAGCGAAATGCCCAGGTAACAAGCCCCACGAGGTCCCCCCAGCTGTTGCATTCTATTAACCATGCCCCATTGAGTTCGCACACAGCTGTCCTGCAGTTAGACGGATCATTTCCCTGAATACCCTGAGCTCCCTCCAGCCAACAGAGTGCCCGCCCTGCTCTTCCTTCTCCCTGGTCAGAAGGTCTATGGTTTAGATTATCAAGCTGAGAAATCCGCAGCCACAAGTGCTAGAACAATTTTCCCCACATACTTTCTCCATGTTGTCAGTTACCCTTTGTGAACTTCTATTGGATCGAAGCCAGGTTTTCCTGCCTGAATGTCAAGGTCCTTTACCAACTGTTCATTTTATACTATTTTCTCATTGTCATGCCCCTCCCTCCACAGGATGTCAGAAAGAGTTTGGATGTAATGGGCATTGTCTACGTACATCAATGGGTTAATTGAGTAAATGACAAACTATGGGTGACAGATTAGAGACTGTCTCAGATATATTTCTAGGTAGTTTTATTACTGCTTAAAATATTTTTTCAAGCTACATAGCTATTATTTGTTATCACTGGCTTTTCCATCTTCTCTTCCTTATAAACCTATATGAATAAAACAGTTGGCAATGGATCAGTAGGGTCTTCTTTATTAATAAGGGAAACCACATTAATTAGCACAGCATCATGTTGGTTATTAAACAAACCAGACCTCCAGTTAAACAAAAACTCACTCAGGAGCTCATAATCTGAGGAAGATTATAGTAATTTAGATCTAGTCTGTAAAAAGACATGCAGGTACTTGTATGAATACATAATGTCTTAGCATGAAAAAACCATCCAAACTTTGTGAGAGCATTAGTATAAGCGGTTTTATGTGGTCTAGAGTTTAAGAATGAGTCATGAGAATTGCATATTCAGAGAGGATATGACCAGGATAAAAAATACATCAGCACTCACTTCCTTTTTGGAGAGACTTCAAGGAGGAAATGAGATTTCCAACACTCCTTTGCTATGAGGAGGAAGACGTTGAGGTTTGTGAAGGCCAATGAATCACATAACACTCTCCTTCAGATCTGAAACCAACTGAAAAATATATGCAGTGTCGGAAGGAGATCAAAATAGAAACATTATTGCCGACAGAGCTAAATTGGAGTCCATGCCTTGGACCCGACTTGCCTTCCTATTTTTCCCCTACTTTTACCCTGTATAGAACACATTCCCCGGTTCCAGGCAGATCAGCTGGACATTTCCAGGCTTCCTTCGTAGAAGAGAGAGAGGGTGAGTAAGGAACACCAGTCAGCCAGCTCTGGAAGGAGAGAGATCAGGCGAATGGACAGCATATGCCTGGTGACCTTTCTCCTATCTTACCAATTAGATAAATCAGGTATCAACAAACTTTTTCTGTTAAAGGCCAGGTAGTAAATTTTTTAGGCTTTGAGGCAATGTGGTCTTTGTTACAGCTACTCAACTCTGCTGTAGTTGCATAAAAGCAATAATATGTAAATATGTAAACAAGTGAGGATGGCTGTTGTGTTAGCTCAACAGGACAGCCTTAACAAAGTGCCACAGAATGGGAGGCTTCAGCATCAGAAATGCATTGTGTCAGTTCTGGAGGCTAGAGGCCTGAGACCAAGGTGTGGGTAGGGTTGGCTCCTTCTGAGGGCTGTGAGGGAGAATCTGGTCCAGGTCGTGCTTCTGGCTCCTGGTGGTTTGTCCGGCAATCTTTGGTGTTCCTTAGTTTGTGGAAGCATCACTTGATCTCTGCCTTCATCTTCACATAACAGTCTCTTTATGTACATGTCTCTGTGTTCAGATGTCCCCCTTTTATAAGGACAGCAGCTCTACTGGATTAGTGGACCCACTCTACTCCAGTATGACCAGCATTAACCAGTTATATCTGTAAGGACCTTTTTGCAGAGTACTTCATGTTTTGAGGTACTAGAGGTTAGGACTTCCACATGTGAATTTGGAAACAATTCAACATATAACATGGACATGAAATGTTGAATTTCACATAAATGTTCTGGGTCATGAAATATTCTTCTTCTCATTTTTTTT
>NW_011888852.1:1925802-1930173 GCF_000151845.1 Pteropus vampyrus | reverse complement strand
TAGGAAGCTAGAGAAGGATTTGTAAATATAACATAGTCTTCATTTTAGAGCATTTAAAAAACACAGTAGGTCACCAGTGAATTATACCAAACATTCAAAGATTTAATACCTATTCTCCTCAAACTCTTCCAAAAAAATCCAAGAGGAGGCAATACTTCCCAACTCATTTCATGAGGCCAATATTACCCTGATACCAAAACTTGGTAAAGATAACACAAAAAAAGAAAACTACCGACCAATCTCTTTTATGAACACAGACGCAAAAATCCTAAATAAGATACTAGCAAACAGAATACAGCAACATATTAAAAAGATTATACACCACAATCAAGTGGGCTTCATCCCAGGGGCACAGGCATACGCAAATCGATTAATGTGATACACCACATAAACAAATTAAAAAATAAGAATCATATGACAATATCAATAGATGCAGAAAAAGCCTTTGACAAGATACAGCATCCATTTATGATCAAAGCACTTAACAAAATTTGTATAGAAGGAAAGTACCTTAACATAATAAAGGCCATATATGACAAAACCTCAGCCAACATTATACTTCATGGTGAAAAACTAAAAACCTTTCCTCAAAGATCAGGAACAAGACAAGGCTGTTCGCTATCACCACTGTTATTCAATGTAACATTGGAGGTCCTAGCGAGTGCAGTCAGGCAAGAAAAAGATATAAATGGCATCCAAATAGGAAATGAAGAAGTCAAATTGTCTCTATTTGCAGATAATATGACTCTCTAGATAGGAAACCCTAAAGACTCCACAAGAACACTACTAGAAAAATAAGCACATACAGTAAAGTTTCTGGATACAAAATCAATGCTCAAAAATCTAAAGCATTCCTAATAAGGAATTGTCAGAAAAAGAAGTGGAAAAAAATAATTCCTTTTGCAATTGCAACAAAAAGAATAAAACACCTCGGAATAAATCTAACAAAATATGTGTAGGACCTATATTATGAAAACTCTAAGGCCCTATTAAAATAAATTGAAGAAAATACAAAGAAATGAAAAGATATTCTGTGTTCTTGGATTGGAAGAATCAATATAGTTAAAATGACCTTATTATCTAAAGCATTATACAGATTTAATGCAATCCCCATCAAAATCCCATTGGTGGTAGCTGAAGGAAACTGGACTTTGGGTGGTAAACACACAATAGAATATACAGATGTTAAATTATAATGTACATCTGAAAATTATATAATTGTATTAACCAATGTTACCCCAATAAACTTAATTAAAAAATAAATCCCATCGGCATTTTTTAAAGAAATAGAAGAAAAAAATCATCAGATTTGTATGGAAGAATAGAAGACCCCAAATTACCAAAGCCATCCTGAGAAAAAAGAACGAGGCTGGAGGCATCGCTCTGCCCAACTTCAAATTATACTACAAAGCAATAATAATAACTGCATGGTATTATTACCATGGTTTATATGGGCAAATAGTTTTTGACAAAAGAGCCAAAAACATACAGTGGAGAAAAGAAAGCCTTTTCAATAAATGGTGCTGAGAAAACTGGAAAACGACCTGCAAAAGAATGAAACTAGACTGTTGTCTATCACCACACACCAAAATTAATTCAAAATGGCTTAAGGACCTGAATATAAGACCTGAAAAATAAAATGCATAGAAGAAAACATAGAAACTAAACTCATATACCTTGGACTTAAAGAGGATTTTATGAATTTGACCTCAAAGGCAAGGGGAGTAAAAGCAAAAATAAATGAATTAGAGTACATCAAACTAAAAAGCTTCTGCACAGCAAAATAAAACATCAGCAAGGTAAAGAGACAACCATCTGAACAGGAAAATATATTTGCAAGCAACGCCTCCAATAAGGGCCTAATATCCAAAATATACAAAGAACTCACACAACTCAATAACAAAAAAACAAACAATCCAATCAAAAAATAGGCAGAGGACGTAAAGAGACATCTCTCCCAAGAAGACATATAAATGGCCAACATATGAAAAGATGCTCAACATCGCTAGCTATTAGGGGAATGCAAATCAAAACCACAATGAGATACTATCTTATACCTATTAGAATAGCTGTTATCAACAGGAAAAGTAATACAAGTGTTGGAGAGGATGCGGAGAAAAAAGAACCCTCATACACTGCTCGTGGGACTGCAAATTGGTACAGCCACTGTGGAAGACAGGACGGAGGTTTTTCAAAAAACTAAGAATTGATCTACCATATGATCCAGTAATCCCTCTATTGGGTATTTACTCCGAAGACTTGAAAACATATATCTGAAAAGATATCTGCACACTGATGTTCATAACAGCGTTATTCACAGTGGCCAGGAAGTGGAAGCAACCGAAATGTCCTACGATAGATGATTGGCTAAAGAAGCTGTGGTACACATATACAATGGAATATTACTCAGCCAAGAGATAAAACACTGCCATTTGCGACAAAATGGATGGACTTGAGATAATCACGCTAAGTGAAATAAGCTGGATAGCAAAAGTTGAAAACCACATGATATCACTTATATGTGGGATATGAACCTAAGAGCAACAAATGAACAGGACAAACAGAGACTCATGGACATGGACTCTAGACTAATTGTTACCAGAGAGTAGGGAGGATGGGGGAAGGGAGAGTTAGATGGGGTAAAGGGGGTCAAATATGTGGTGACAGAAAAATCTAACTATGGACGGTGAACACACAGTGCAATGTATATATATATGCCTTACTGTTGTCGACAAATTTACTGAACTTACAAATTTACTGAATTTTATTAACCAATGTCAGCATAAAAAAAGCCAGTAAGTTCTATAAGAAATTGATCAACACGATGAAAGTAATTAATGAGGGGGAAGAACTGAAGTAAATCCACAAGTGGGAAACCTGGAGAGAAAAGCCTCACAAAATCTAGATTACAAGAACCTGACTGAAGCTGTGGTTATAGAGTGGAAAAAAATATTAACTAAAAATCATCTTTCTTTATTCCAAGTACTCTTATCTTTTTTCTAAGACTCTTAGTCCTGAAAGCTCTTCGCTGGGTTTTTATAATACTTATTACTCCCCATCATCGAAGAAATGCAGGTAAGACTTTGATTTTCATTGTAAAAGTTTGCTCACCTAAAGAGTTTTTACTGCATGTAGATACCCTTTTAGTCAGCAATCTGTTTTAGGCACCTAATTTCCTATGATTGATCTTAGTCTTCAGATTCCAGTGGTTTGCTCTGTAACTTTTATTATGAGCTTTTACGAGTCAAGGAATGATTATGGAGGGTGGCCTTAAGGGGCACGCTACTCACACCTGCCTTTCACCTAGAATACTCAAATATAAAGTCTGCTCAGACATCAAACCGCATGACCAAGAACAGATCATGTGTTTCTTTAACCCTCCCCAGAATTGCCTTCTAAGATTTATAACTTAACAAGGGCAACAAGGGACTCTGAGCTTTAATTAAGGGTCAGCTTTTTCTATAATTGCCATAAGAAGAACATTTCTGCATCTCTTATGAACTTCTGTTAAAGACTTGTGTTTATATTATTTGGTGCTAGTGTACAAAGAGCTAGGTGATGTGTTACTTTGAGACTTTAGTGCTAGAAATAAGATAATCTCTCTGATGAATTACATCCTTTCGTTAAGAT
Organism: Pteropus vampyrus; assembly: GCF_000151845.1. Taxonomy (NCBI): domain Eukaryota; kingdom Metazoa; phylum Chordata; class Mammalia; order Chiroptera; family Pteropodidae; genus Pteropus; species Pteropus vampyrus. Next base: position 1,926,543 of record NW_011888852.1, on the reverse strand, counting down.
AAGCATGTGACAGAACTTTTTAAGACCCATTGAGCTTTGCCTTTCCAGAAGCTCAGAGACAAGTTTTGTACTTGATTCTAATAGAGACTCAACCTAGGGTTTTCAGTTCAAGTTTCTCCTTCTTCACTTTGTGATTTGGACTTTTTTAATTTTTAAGTTGCTTCACTGGTTTTATTACATAATGCCTTTTATTGCAAAGAGACATAAAACTCTTTTGACTGTAAGTAGGATATAAATAATAAATGATTGGCTCATCACTTTTTCCTGGGGGATTATCCCCTAGCACAGGTTTTAGGAACCTTAGTTACCTCTAATGCCGCCTCGGGTTACAGTGATTTTTTCTTTTACAGGTTCTTTATCATTGATTTCTCTCCTGAAATTCTGTATTTGTTAAAAAAACAAATATATACCGGACTCCAGAAATATATCGGTGTTTTTCAAAAAGAAATCATTGTTTCAAGTGGCAGTTCAATCATTTCTCTTAGAAAGAATTAGACTTAAAAATCGCTTTAATTATATTCATTAGTATTCTTTTGCTCGAAAGTGACAAAAGCTTAACTCATACTTAAGCACAAAAATGTAATTATTGACTCAAATAACTTGGAAAACCAGGACTTATCTGTGTAGCTTTAGGTATGGCTACAGCCAGGAGCTCAGAATAAGCCTCATTCACTCATCCGTCTGCTTTCCTAAGCCAGGCCTTGGCTCCTTTATTGGGCAGGCTCTTCCCACAATGCAGCA
>NW_011888852.1:1912573-1924822 GCF_000151845.1 Pteropus vampyrus | reverse complement strand
CCTAACAGGTAAAACCTTACAGTCCCTCCTGCCTGTTGGAATACGTTTGGGGGCTGAAACTTGCCTTGTGAGCTGGACATTCTCAGGGCCGTTTGGTGAGTCTTGGCATTTCTTTGGCAATGCTACTGGATCTCTTGATGGAACTGATTGTTTATTTCTTGACTGTTCCCTGCATTGACTCTTGTACAGTCACAGCCCATCGCTCTGGTCTCAGCCCTCATTGATTCCTCCTCGGAGCAATCCGCTCCCCGCCCCAAGCTGTCTGGACCTTAAACGGGGAGACAATGGGCAGAGGTCACTCTTAACCACTCCCTCCCCTTGAAGGGTTGTGGGGTTCCTGGGGATGCAAGGGAGTCGTAACTATTCTCTGTGCTATTCAGGGAATGTACAGCAGGAAGCGTTTAGAGATCGTCCTGCAGCTCCCAGGATCCCAATCTCTTTTCCCGGATGTTTCCACTTGCACTCACTTTAGCACGGGGCAAGAGGTTTACACATCTGCCATCCCAAAAAGGTATATGGTTATCTACCGTTGGCCATTCTGTGTGCCAGGCACAGGCAGACTCTTCGTAAGGATGGAGTCTTTTTTTTCCTCTCTGCTTCAGAACTGCCAGATCAGGCTAAAGGCCATCCTTTTCTTTGAAGTAGCCAGCAACCTTCAAGATTCTGACACTTCTTTCTCTATCTCTTAACTTTATTCTTGATATTTATGTGATTTGAATCCTAAGGCACCTTTTAACTGACTGCTTTGCTATTTTGCCTTTCTTTGAGCCTGGAATGAGCAAATCCCCTTCCTTACCTCAGCTCAGCCAGTACCACATTTAAAGTACCATATTATTTGTAACGCTCCACTTTCAGGTATCAAATTCGATATTAGTGACGATTGATTTCGGTGCAGCTGTTGGAAATCAGGCTCATAAAAGTTTAAATGGAAGGAATTTATTGGCTTTCATAACCAGAGAGGCCAGAGATGCGACTGTCTTCGAGCACGTTGATTACAGAGGTTTAATGTCATCAGGACACTTTCCCGGCTTGTCTTCACTGCCTACGTTGGCCACCTTCTAATAGTTACCACTTTTAAGCAAAGAGAGCCTCCAACGACTCTAGGCTTGCAACATTCTCATAGTGAGCAACACAGGCTTGCAACATTCTCATAGTGAGCAACACAGCCAGCGTCCTAAATGCAAAGATGCCTTTTTTGGCCTGAGGCATCTGCTCATCCCATAGGATGTAGTGCTCTGGACAGATGAGGTCTACAGTGCATGTTGACCTCCTCCTCCAGGAGCAGGGTCAGCCCCTTAGACTCAGAATGGCAGCAGGGCAGTTTTCCTGCAGAGAAGCTGGTTCAAAAAACGCTGTCCCCTAATTGATTAAGTCACCTTAAAGAAAATCAGGCAAATACAAAACAATATAGTCTCAGTTATGTGCTATCATATCATTATTGAACACGTATTATTTCTATAGCACAGTGGTTCTCAAATATTTTGATCTCAAGATCTCAACTCTAAAAAATTGAGGACTGCAGAGAACTTTTGTTTATGGTGGTTAGAGCTGTTGGTATTTACTATATTAGAAGTGAGAAAATTTCTATATTAAAAATTGGAGCAGAAATTTAAAATTACTTTTATAAATTTATTTTAAAATAACAGTAATAAACTCATTACATGTTCACGTTTTAATGAAACATGACTATTTTTCAACACACAAAAAAACATTTTATGAGAAGAGTTTTACATTTATTAAACTGGCTGCTACTTTTTTCACATTTTTGCAAATCTCTTTAATATCTTAATAGAAGACAACTGGATTTTTATATCTGCTTCTGCTTCAGTTTATTGCTATGTTGTTTTGGTGGAAATGTTATGTGAAAAAAATCTAGCTTCAGATAGTTATGAAGTTGGAAAAAAGAGTAATATTTTATTAATAGCTTTCTTAGATAATTATGCATATTCTTTTATACTACACTAAAATAAGTAGTAACTTCTTGACATGAAGAATCTGAAACCTTATCAATGGGCTTTTCATATTCTGTTGCATTAAAATCCAATGGTCAAATTTGTACTTTGCATCTTTTACCCATGTGTGATTTTTTAACTTCATGCCTTGATTATTTAGAAAATGTGGGTTGTGCAGATCTTCCAAATGTTGACACATTTCATTACATAATGTATAAAAAAAATCATATTCATTTACATCACACAATTCTCAGTAAAGTCTTTAAATATTTGGAAGCTGTCAAGTTCATAATGGTAGATACGAATTTTCCAAAATTCTAAGTCTCTCTAGGAAGCTTGAATTTTATCATTGGTAACAAATATTCAAATAAAAATGGTCCTCTATGGAAAAAGCATCTGGTTCAACTTGCAACTCAATCACACATGCTTTTCCTCAGGCCAGCCAGCGTACTTTTTCCTATGCGATAGAACTGCTTTACACTGACCTCTTATGTTTGTCATACAGCATATTAAAAAGATGTATACTCGGGATTGAGATTTAATAAAATAAATAATTATCGTTCCTTCATCAAGGACATTCTTAAGTGAAACTTGCCCTTACATTGCATTGAAGAGTACAGTGTCTTTAGGTGTCATGGGGCCACTCGTGCTAAAGCACCGACGGTTTTACTCACCACTGTTTTGCACCCCAACAGAAACATCAACATGTTTAAAAAGGCAGACACCACCGTAGCATTTTAAAAGAAATAATTTGACCTCACACACCTCCTGAAAGATCTCAGAGGCCTCTCCCCCTGGGGAATCTGCAGACCACACTTTGAGAACGACAATTCTTGTAAGAACTGAAATGCAGACATTTTATTGAGATCCTCCATAAAAAGACCCATGAGCATGAATTGCTATTTGAGTCTAGTCCCCTGATTTTTTTCTGTCATTTTTGTCACTGTGATAGTACATGGTAACCTAGAATTAGAATACTCTGTTCTGAATTTCCCTTGAGAATCTGGGGCAAAAAAGTCAGTTTAACTTAAAAGTAGTTAAATCTGGAAATATTGATCCTTGGCAAACTTGTTTGCCTGACAAATATAAAAATGGCCTTTCATTTAAAATGTATTGTTGCTTAAGAATAATTTTAAGGGATAATATTAATGTTTTGGGTTTTTTTTTATATATCTGTGTAAAACCCTAAACGATTTTTCTGGTTTAAAATATTTAATTTTGTCTTACTATATATGAAATATCTTTTTTGTGAAATTACTATGTCTTTCTTTAAAAACATTTGTGAGTTAATTCCGTGAGAACTTTTGGTTTCTTACTTTATTACAATGCTGAATTGTTCTTTAGGTATAGAGAAACGCAAGTTAGGATTTCAGCCATACATTTGCCAACTAATCGATGTTGGATTTTTAACTTCCCTAAGCCTCAGTTTCCTCATTCGTAGAAAACTAGGGACCTTTTATACAAATTATATTTTGGTATCATAAATGTCAATCTTAAAATGTTCTGTTTGCCACTTGACTAACACTCAGTATTTATTTCCTCCATTTACTTTCCCTGTCATACTTGCAAGAGCAACAGATATTAATTGTCGATTTACGTAGTAAGGGGAGGAGTGTTGGTCTTCCTCCATTCACTTCTAACTGAATACCCCAACTGCCGTGAGCCAAATGGCGAGGAGGCTTTATTTGAAGCAGACCAAGATGCAGGCTATAACTGAAGGACTTTGTCGCAGAAGTAGGGCCTTTCCAGAAATATCTCAAATAGAATAGCTATTGTTGCCATCTCTCTGATGTGATTTATTTTTAGGAAGATATATGAAAATTTTTGTGGGGAATTAGGACAGGTAGAAGAGGGAACTGTGATGTGTGTGCATGGGCGGGCAGGGGTTGTTGTTTTCAGGTTGTATTTTTTTTTAACATAACATTTTTTTCCAGTAGTTAACTACTGTTTTCCTTAAAGAGCAAGCATCCTATTGACATTCGTATTGAAGCATTATTTGATAATCCTTTAAACAAGTTTGTCATCCTCATTGTACAAACTTAATAACAGAAAGAAAATCGGTGTCTCCATATTATAAAGTTAGAAACTAGATTTATGGCTACAATGTTCTGTCTCACTGCTTAACATTATGAGTGATGGTGCCCTCATGATGGAATCCTTGCTGTAGTCGGTTCTACTTTATTAACACTTGGCAGCCGTTGATTCCTTTCACTGCTAAATATATAAATAAAATGTAAGAAGAATTCATCACAGTCTGAGGCAGAGAAGGATTCATCACAGTCTGAGGCAGAAAAGATTTCATCAAGCATTCAATCGATTGTGTCTCAAGAAATAATGAGCCAGAGAACACACAGAATGGATTTATTTAGCAGCGAGCAAGTTTTTCCATTGATCATCTCTAAAATATTCTGTTTAGGTGCTGTTAAGGCTAATAATTGAAACGTCACATTGCTAAATGATATAAATTGGACACCAGCCAGCATAGAAAATTTTAATACATGTAACTATTGCAAAACTGTGAAAAACTGCCAATCTCATTTTCCTTCTCGAGTGGTTTTCTAACTTTTAGCTTTATTTTGACTCTTAATATTGCAAAATTAATTTTAAACATTAAATAATGTAAATTAGAATGGACCGATCATTTGATCTGAAGGATGGCTGGCCAAGGTTTCAGGAAGCCTGGGCTCTTGTTCCCACTTTCACTCTAAAAATTTGTAAACTTATTCAATTCATTTAACGTCTCTCAGCTTCACTTCTGTCATTCATAAAAATAAGAGTATCGGGCTAACTAATTTCTGAGATTCATTCATGTGCTAGGATTAAACTGTAGTGTACTCAGAACAGTTTAGTTGTACTAGAGAGAATTTGAGATTATTTCAAAGTTCCTCTCAATTAATTAATATTTCTGAAAATATCAAGAAAGTATAATGAATGTCTTCACCATTTTGTATTACAACTTTTGAATCATAGTTATATGTAGTCTTTACTCTCAATTCCTCATTATCTTTCTCTGTAATTTTTAGCACTTTTTATTTAATATAGGAATTATTTGTCTTTCATCTTGCAAGGATGTTATTTGAAATCATCATTTTTTGTGCGCATTATTTGAATTCCTTTAATAGAATGCATTTAGACTCATTCAACTTTATTCCTTATCTTTTATACCTAAAGCTAATCTTATCTTTTTTTCATTATAATAGTAGAGGTCATCTTATTTTATTCTTTGACCATCCTAAAAATGCAACTATTTAAAAATTTTGGATTAATTTCACACAACAGTATTCTAAAATAAAGAGACTCCAAGAATCTCTAATGAAAGTCGTTAAAGAAATTTGAATTTTAATCTATCTAACTCCCTTTTGTATCATTTCTATTGTATCCCTTTCAATCAACTTAGGAATAACATTTCACTCCCAGTATAAACATAGCAGAGGAAAATTCCAAATTTCTACAATTGAAGCATGCTGTGCTTCTAAATATTTTATGTTGGCTTATGACTTGTGAATAAATATGTTATTTTTCTCTGTTTGCAAAGAACTAGATGCTTTTAAAATTTCAGTTCAGATACATGGAAGTATCAATGGTGATCTAGTTGGTTTTACTGAAGTCATTCTGTTGATACCATAGCTCTTTTTTTATTGGGCACTATTTGAATGATTTATACTCGTAAAAAGTTGTTTTTTGTTGATGTACATGGTGAAAGGACTCATCATTCCATATTACAAAGCTTCGTATGTTTGTATTTATCAACTCCTATGGCACTAAAAATAACATTCTTGAACCACAAAAATAACCACATATCATCCACATCATTTATCATTTCAGTTTCAAGGGTTACACACTCCAGGAAATCCTCATCATTTAACTCCATCTTCACCAGACCCAATTCTCTTCATAGTGAGTGAGACTCATGAAGAGTCTATAAGAAGACACATCAGTAGCCCACATACTCGTCACTTGCTGAATGTGAAACCACAGTAATTAGTTCTAAATAGGAGAAAGACTGATGGTGGTCTTTGTAACAGATAATACGTAAAATAAATAAATCATCTAATTGACCGCTGAATGAACTTGAAAGAGTTTCACATTGAAGAGACAAGATAAAGAAATAGATCAATGGAAAGATAAATAGGTGGGATGACTTATTGGTTCAGCTCTGATTTAGCACTACAAACTACTGTTCCCTCCTGTTCACTGAATATTTTTAAGATGGTGGAAAACTTTTCTCACTTCTTTATCAGGATGGAGATTGCACAAGGTAATAGAAAAACCTAAGCTCAGACTGTGTTTGAGGGTGGGATGCTTATTGATGGAATGATTGCTTCAACTCTGTTGGCTGATGGCGGAAATGACATTTCAGGCTGAGTGAGAATAGTCTTGTAGGCAGTCCTCAAACAGGTGACATTATTCAGACAAACTGCACACTTAGTCTTCATGGAAAGGAAGTAGACTGTCTATCGGTTACATCTGGGCGTCCAGCATATAACGTCAGCAACACACATTTAGCATGGAGAAGCACACTAGATCAGTTTTTCTAAGACAGAAATTAGTGATTTTGAAAACTTGAAGATCTTAGAATATGATGGGACACATGTGAAGTCATTTTAATTAAGCTAAGCATTTTTTTTTTTTTTTACTATTTTCAAAATTTGTAAGGAAAGCCAAGGTCTATTTTTCTTGTCATATAAGAATAACCACAAAGGAAGTTTGGTGTGAAAATAATCCCAAACAGATTTCTCTTAGAAAACATCTGTTTCTTATAGATCCAGATTTTAGCTGAGAAAAATAATACATATAGGAAAACAGCAACAAAACAGAGTAGATTATCAACTAACAAAAATCCTGAAATGAGGTTGTATAGAATTTTAAAAATTAAAGATGTAATAGAGTTTGAAATTTGCAATTTGATATTGAGACAAAAAGGCTCATATTTCTTCTTTATTTAAAAGCGGCAATGAATATGTAGAAAGTATATTATCATCAGCAACAGCATTATGAAATTTAAAAGCATTCTTCTATATGTACCACTGTCCTAGGTATCTTAGAGAGTTAACAAACATGGGAGCCATCTGGGTGTGTAACATAGTACTATAGTTGCCTGGGAATACAGGCGATTCTACATAAAGCAATTAATATGATACAAGTGTCTGATGTGAATAAATAATTGAATAATAATATTAATATTGTATATAAGAAGGGAAATTGCATAATCGAGTAGGATGATGTGTCAGGGAGAGATTTGCATATTAAGAATGAGACCAAAAGGAAGTTTCTATCAGGATATTTTAGGAACTGACCAAATATTCTAAATAATTTAATAATAATTATTATTATTATATTAGTAGCAATAATAATAAAGCAGTTTTAGACAGAAATATATTTACTATGCTATTGTAATTTCTTCTTTTAAAACATGCTCCAAAGATATTTATCTTTGTCTGAAATAAACAATAAAATATATTAAATGAAGAAAGATAGTAAACCACAAGTTGAAAATTGATTTAAATCATCCATTAAAGAGAAAGGTGGAAGACAGAGAATACAAAAAAACTCAGAATCATCCATAACCTCCTCCTCCTGCTTACCAGCTGTATTCCACAGTAATACATAGAAATACAAGTATTTCTATCCTGTTTAGAAGAAGGGAGAACTGAGACACAAATATTTAAATATTTTACTCAAGACTAAGAAGAAGGTAAATTATCCCCATGAAGAAAGTGTTGAAGTTTTTCAATTCTTCAGCTTAGGTCATGCTGCCCATGTAAATGTTTATAATTTATCTTTGAGGGCTTCTCAAATAAAGGAGCTCATATTGTTTAAGTTAACATTTCCATAACATTTCTCTAATGTAAAACACAAGTACTTCTGTCCAAAGTTTTCAGTGATGTCAAAGAAAACCTGCTGTGATAGAATTCAAATAGTTTTGATTGTCAGGTACAATTACAAGAGTGGATAAAGTTGGGAAACAAATTGACTTCTGATTTTATTCCCACATGTCATATATTGTCTGAACAGTGTTTATGGTCTCCAGGAGCTGAGCTAGAAATATCTGGCATTGCTGCGCCACACATGAAAGCCAAACTCACAGTGAGGTCTAGAGCTAAAGGAAGTGTAGGCAGGAAATGGAGAGTCACTGAGTCATGTCATGGGAATGTATAGCTCGTAAGCTTTGATAACATTCAGCTGCCCCATACTGTTGATTTTGGAAGATTTGTCGTGGGAACCCTAAGTAGAGTCCTTACCATTTTGGGGTGTATTTGTTTTTATGTTTTCTACTTTGTTTAAGTGGTTTGGGCTAGTTATTTCTTTTCTTTTTTTCTTTCTCTCTCTCTTTTTTTTTTTTGGTACAGCAGCAGTAACCTCTATAGAGTGTATCACATAAGCTCTCTGTCTGGCAGTTGTCCCAAGTGGCCAACTGGTCACCCTTACTTTGCTTACTATAGGGAAAAAAAGCCAAGGCCTTCATTTCAATCAGAAAGCTATTTTGCTCAAGCCTCCATCCAATTCTACTAGGATTACAGTCCCATTAACCGATCCCACTGGCCATTGTTCTATCTCCAGCTCTCTCCTCACTGGTAGTGGACAATGACCTAATGTAGTGTGTCAAAGATAAACTGAGAAAGCTAATGGAAGGGCCGGGGAAGGTAGAGCAGGAGGGCCGTAAACTCTAATGATTCTATTTCTAAGTCCTTTTCATGCGCTCGACACTTGCCTTCATCTGGGCTGTCACTGCTCAGTTCTCCTAGACCTAGGCTCCTGACACACCTTCCTCTTCCAGCATCCATGCTGCAATTAGACCCTGTTCTTCCGAGTATTAGTTTATTTACTCAATTCAACGGATATTCACTGTGGACTAGTGTACCAGAAAGAAGTGAGACTCTTTTCGCCCCAGTCCTACAGGGTCCTTTGATGTGAACAGCTAACCCTGGTGGCCTTACATCTTGATAAATACAGCATCCCCAATGTAGTTCTGCTTTTGGGGTTTACCACTCTGCTGAGGAACCTACCCTGAGTCATTCAGTGTCTCCTGGGGTGGCACCAACCTGCTAATTCTCTCATAGCCTCTCCCACTAAACCCCACCTTTTGCCCTGGATGCATCCAGCCACTGGCCAGTTTCTGTGAATGGGATACAAACTGTACGTTTTGGAGGCTACAGGGTTAGAGGCTGAATAAATCCTAGATTTGAATTTTCTTGACTCTAATTTTTTTCTTTTTTTGAATAGCACTTTGCGATGTTTTATATAGTCAATACAGGAAAAAAAAATGCAACTTTTAAAAAAATTAATAAACTTTAATTTTAGAGCAATTTTAGGTTTACAGAAAAACTGAGCAAAAAGCACAGGGAGTTGCCAAATATCTCCTACCGCCTACTCCTGTATTATTAGCATCTTGCTTTAGTGTGCTGCATTTGCTACAATTGAGGAACCAATACACTATTATTAACTAAGGCCATCATTTACATAATTTACATCAACTTGTACCATTCTATGGGTTTCGACAAACGCATAATCGTATTTTCTGATCATGGGATATCGCATCTGAATTCATTCTGGGACTTTGCGGGAGGCTGGGAGGAGTGTTGGATGTGGTGGGTCAGGCCCCAGACAGCAGATCTCTTCCTAAGGGTTTGTGTCAGTGTCTAAGAGTTTTGCTTGCAATAACGGGCGTATGGTCCCTAAAGATCAGGTGATTGTGGTGACTCTTTGACATATCCCACCCCTACCTGCACGCCAAAGGCTGATTGTCTCTGGGAGTGTTGATCTGCTCGTCAGTACCTGTGTCCCTCAAGATCACAGAACTTTATTTAACAGAAGAATACCCCAGAGAATGTACGCAGGAAGAGATGCCTGTTCCTTTGGCGGTACATTTTTAAAGCAATTCAGTGGCGTCAAAAGTGCACAAGGTGCATTCAGTATTTGAGTGACTTTGAGCAGGTCAATCTCTCTGAGCCTCAGCTTTCTTATTAAAAAGGGGGCAAACTGTACTTAATTCAGCATCAGTGAGATAAACTCTGTATGGTACCTAGATGGAGCAGACACTCAGTGAATGGTAAATGTAGTATACTACCCAACTCACATCATTTTCCTACCTGAAGGGGTTCTTGCTTTTAAATTTCTACAATCTCCTAATTCCATGTTTCTCAGACTTTATTCCTCAGAATTCTAGGGCTCCTCATTGCCTTGCGTAGTGTATAATGTAAAGACAAAACAGGCTGGACTCCAAATTGCCATTTTTAAAATTTATCTATTAGGGTTACAGTGTACAAAGAAAATTTATAGACCATTTCCTATGAGAAGTTGCTTTCAGATGAGGATGTAACTTGTAAGTCTACAACAGAGTGGAGCTAAGTTCCTTGCAAAGGTTGACCTCTTCTCTTAAAACTTCTAAGGTGCGACTTTAGCGTTAAACCACAACTCACAGATCACCAAGTACTCATACCACGTACTTCACAGTACTTTCGTTGTATTTAAGAAATCAAAGCAAAAACAAACAAAAAAACCTACAATTTCTCCAGATTAGAGCATGTCCTCTCCTAATAAATTATTTCAGACTCCTCAGATCTTAGGATAGCAAATCACTAATGCTTCTGATTTCATATTAATGTCTCCTAAGCTGACAGCCTTCTTACATTCATTTATCTAAAAATATTTGTTGAGTGTCTGCTGTAGTGCCGGGCACCAGGAATGCAATGGAGAAATTTCTCCATTTTATGTTTGGTGTTTTTCCAAGGGCTCTTCTCCTTTCACCAGTTAGGCTCAGCTTGCAATTTTTATTTTAATCTTTTACTCCAGGCTGCTCATCTGCCACTGGCAAATTCTCCAGTATGTCATAAGCATGTCACATGGCCACATGACATATTTAATACACACTAGCATCTTTCAATGTATGACTTAGAATGATTTCCTCGGAGAAAAACGAACGTGTGAAATCCCCTAACAAAACAAAAAAACTCACAAATTTTTGAAATAAGATTGCAAATTATCGTCATTAAAGTCAATTATAATAAAGTCAAATTATAATTTATAATTTACATATCAGATAAAATTATTTTCATGATTGTTTAAAAATGATGTGAAAGTTCAAAACAATATTTTTCATGTGCAATATTTTTATTTTATGTCGAATCCATTCCTTGCTTAACACAAAGTTTCTTCTTAAGCTCAAAGTTATAGATTCATTTGTTTTTTTTTCTTTTCAGCAAAGCTTCAATTTTGAGAATGATTTAGAAATTATTTTTATCCCCTAAAGAGTAGGAATATGATAGGTCATATTTTTGGTCTGATAATTCTCTGAGAATCCTCATGCAAATAATGAAAACTAGTAAAGTGGACAGAGATTTTTTTTAAAAAAAGAAAAAAAAAGTAAATTGATGGTGATTAGCTCCATGAACCATGGCTGTTTCTTGAGTTTCTTAAATGCAAAGAAACAGATTAACAAAATTAGCACATTCCATGTTTGTCCTAGAAGAAATTGAATTACTTGGAAGTAAATTACTTGGAATTTTCAGCTAAACTCTAATTTAAATACTGTAAAAGGAAGTGTAGAGGAAAATTTAAGTAGATAAATTGTTTTCAGATGTCTACATTTATCCTGTTTTTTCTTAACTGATTGGAATTGAAACATGTAAAAGTAACATTTAGTTTCTCTAAATCATTTATTAGAAATTGGTCAGAGGAAGAAAATAAACAATAATATGACGTCTTCTTAACTTTTATTGCATATAGGTATACATATGTCTGAGTACTAAGCCACTGAATTCATTTCCAATGTGGTTTACCGAGAAATAACTTTTCATAACACCCTCGAAAGACTTAATGATAGTGAGTTGCCCTGTGGAAGTTTAAAGGGAAAACAGATAACTGTAAAGGTTAATTGACTTCATAGGGATTATATAAATTGATGTTGAGTTTTCTAAATTAAGACTCGATTTTTTTTTATCGGCAAGTCTAATCAATGTATTAACGATTGACCAGAGGAAAGAAACTAACAAGAAAAAGAAATGCGAATATATCTGAAAGATATTCAGAAAGTAGAATCAATTAGACAAGGTGAGAGATCAGAAGAAGGTGGAACAAGCCAGGACGACACCCAGCATCCTCTCTGGGCGCACAGTAGGACAACCTAGTCTGGTTAGAGAGGACGCATTCAGTTTTAGGTTGTAGGAAATTTGAAGGACCTGAGGGTTAACCCAGTGAGGTGATTACTGGGCAATTCATTATGAGTCTGAAATCCAGGTGGAGACCATTTTAAAGAAGCATGACCTAAACGCTTTAAATAAGTGTTAACGTAATGTCC
>NW_011888852.1:1903690-1912523 GCF_000151845.1 Pteropus vampyrus | reverse complement strand
AAAAAAAAAGTAAATTGATGGTGATTAGCTCCATGAACCATGGCTGTTTCTTGAGTTTCTTAAATGCAAAGAAACAGATTAACAAAATTAGCACATTCCATGTTTGTCCTAGAAGAAATTGAATTACTTGGAAGTAAATTACTTGGAATTTTCAGCTAAACTCTAATTTAAATACTGTAAAAGGAAGTGTAGAGGAAAATTTAAGTAGATAAATTGTTTTCAGATGTCTACATTTATCCTGTTTTTTCTTAACTGATTGGAATTGAAACATGTAAAAGTAACATTTAGTTTCTCTAAATCATTTATTAGAAATTGGTCAGAGGAAGAAAATAAACAATAATATGACGTCTTCTTAACTTTTATTGCATATAGGTATACATATGTCTGAGTACTAAGCCACTGAATTCATTTCCAATGTGGTTTACCGAGAAATAACTTTTCATAACACCCTCGAAAGACTTAATGATAGTGAGTTGCCCTGTGGAAGTTTAAAGGGAAAACAGATAACTGTAAAGGTTAATTGACTTCATAGGGATTATATAAATTGATGTTGAGTTTTCTAAATTAAGACTCGATTTTTTTTATCGGTAAGTCTAATCAATGTATTAACGATTGACCAGAGGAAAGAAACTAACAAGAAAAAGAAATGCGAATATATCTGAAAGATATTCAGAAAGTAGAATCAATTAGACAAGGTGAGAGATCAGAAGAAGGTGGAACAAGCCAGGACGACACCCAGCATCCTCTCTGGGCGCACAGTAGGACAACCTAGTCTGGTTAGAGAGGACGCATTCAGTTTTAGGTTGTAGGAAATTTGAAGGACCTGAGGGTTAACCCAGTGAGGTGATTACTGGGCAATTCATTATGAGTCTGAAATCCAGGTGGAGACCATTTTAAAGAAGCATGACCTAAACGCTTTAAATAAGTGTTAACGTAATGTCCCATATGATCATTGCATAAGAATGATTAATTCCGTGAGCCAGGATCAAAGCAGGCTACAGACGGAAGATGGTATTTGAACTTAAAAGATAGGTAGGATTTCAGTAGATGGAAAGAAGGAAAGGATATTCCAGGTTGAGGCAACATTATGAACAGAGATTCAAAAGCTTGAGAGTGTTTGATGTTATCAGGAATTGGCTAGTAGTAGAAAAGCGAAGAATTCGTGAAGGAAGATAATGGGGATTGAAGTCCAAGAGAAAGATTACTGCGAGTACTAGTAATCTTTAAATCTTATTCTAGAGAACTTTCATTCTGTTCTCTAGGGGCAATTGAGAGCCTTTGAAGGTTTTTGAGGAGGAAAGAACCAGATACTGGAAATGAGAAATCGCAGACACAGAACTAATCAGTTTTGGTGGCTGAATTTATGTGAGATCCGGACATAAATACAAATCAAAGATAATATCGAGATTTTTATATAGGAAGGCTAGGGTTAATGGAGGTACCATTAATTAAAAAAAATAATAAAGCACAAAGGAAGACCATCTTTAAGCAGAGAGACCTTGAGGTTAAAGCACAGTGGACCGCATAGAAGGCAATAGACATCTAAGATGCCTCTCTGGAACTGTGGTGATGGAGAGAGATCTGGCGGTTGGGTCTTTAAAATAGAGATGACTGTAGTTAGAAGAGGGAGTAATGATAAAGAGGAGGACTAAGGATAGAATCTTAGGGAATGTCTACCTAGAAGGGATGAGTAGAAAAAGAGGAACTGGAGAAGAGGAAGGACCAGAGAGGCAGCAGAAGAACCAGGAGAGGGCAGTATCATAGAAGCCAGGGAAGAAGGCAGGACTAAGGGGAAGGAGAAGGTAGATACTTTGAAGCAGTCATGGGTGGCCAGAACTGAGGACCGACCTTTGGATGTGGAAAGTAGGAGGACATGGCTGAGAGAGAGGTCACAGAGAGAATATCTTTGTCGAGTGATAAAATCAGAAGCCAGATTACAAAAGATGGAGCAGTATCAGATGAATAACACACTGTCGCAAGTATAAGCTTTGAGAAGTGTGTTATGATGACTAAAGGAGAAAGTAAAGTTGAGGAAAGTGGCTGTGGTGAGGCAAGGCAAGTGATTAACTGAAAAGACATCTCGTAAGGACATCGCAACAGACCAAGGTTAACCCTTGAGAGCAAGGAAGGGTTGTGAAGGTGCCCCGGTCACGAGCAGTCTAGTGGTGTGAGTCCTCCAGCATCTCGCGAATCCTCTCTCAAGATGCTCACTCCCCTATCCCGGGGTCTTGGAGATCTCTCTCTGTGTCTCCTCTGTCTGTCTGTCCGTCTGTCTCTCTCTCGTTCTCTCTTGTTCTCGCTCATGCTCTCTCTCTCTCTCTCTCTCTCTCTCTCAACATTTACCCTATGTTCCTTTTCATGGACTATTTAAAATATGTTAATCTCTTCCGTTATTTATAAAGCATGTTAGCCAAGTAACTTTATAGATGTGTAACATCTGAATTATTTTCCATGCACATATATGACATAATTGTGGAAACTGGACTCACTAGAGCCCAGGGACATTGAAAAAGCATGTTCATGATACATATGATAACAACGTCAGCAACTACTATAGCAAAGCAGTGGCAGCTGCTGCTAGCATTCCCTTTACTTGGTGCAAAGAAGGTACCGAGAGCTTTCCGTGGATTATCTTATTTAATCCCCACCACAATTCTAGACGCAGGAAGAAACCATGTTTAGGAAGGTTTAGTTACCCAAGGTCATGGAGCCGGTGGGTGGTAAAATGATATGACAGAGACTGATACCATGCTTTTTTAAAGGTCATTGTTTAGTAATAAATGGTTACTCCAGGCTAGTTTAGAAAAATCCTTTTGTTTGGTTAACCGGTTCCCCCACAGAGAAAGTCAGGTTTTCAATAGTGCGAGAGAGCAGACAGCACTACTTATGTGGAGGAAGTCTTTCCAAGGTCAAAGTTGAACTTATCCTACTTCACTCAGAAATGGTCACTGTGGAGGTGCTGTTCTGAATGCATTTATTTTCTTTCTGCTGGACAAGAGGCAGGCACTATTAAAATACAGGAGTGTGTGTTTGGAGGAAGAGTTAGTGGGGGCGAGGAGCAGCTGCGACTGGATGAAATGCGTCAGTAAACAGAAGTGTAGAAGACATAAACCATGCATGTTACATACCTGGAAATTGATAAGGAGAGATGGAAAGAGTATTATTATGTAGGAAAGAAAGGATTCTTTCTTTTTAGCTTCCAACTAAGCAGCTGCTGGTCCTCTAGTTCCTACCTTAGCTCTTTTGCGTGTGTTGCCTGGCAACTGGATTTATATTGCAAAGTGGCCCTTGAAGTCACTTTCGGAGTCTCTGGGTCCAAATCCCAAGAAAGCACTCCAATCTTTTTCTTTCCCTAGGGCTGCTCTAGGTCAGGATTGATCTTAAAATGTGGGCGAAATCACTGAGAAACGATTTGGTTGTGATTCATAAATAGTGTAGTCAAGGGTCCACAGTGAGTGGCTTCCATTGGCAGCAGTCTGAAATGCATGCCTTCCGCGTTCTACATTTTAGTGCTTCTGATTCACTAAAATATACCTGATAATTAACTCTTCTTCTTCTAGCTTACTGTGACTCTTCTCACATCTCTGCATGGACTTTCTTTGCCCTTGTAGTAATTTGAAATTGAAAGATCGTATGGGAATTCAGCTCTTAGTAATAACTATAGTACCTTATATTTGTAGAGACATTCTTACAATTCATGGTTATGATGCATAGCCATCACCTCATTTGATCTCATTTGAAGTGAATAATGGGAATTCTGTGCCCTTGGAGGATCAATTTCTGAACTCCTTTTTCAGGAAATGAGTGAAATTCGGCCATTTCTACATTACCCTCAATACAACACAGGAACTTTTCCAGGACTAGACTTGCTTTTTCATCTATGTTGTTCTCCCTTCAAAACATCAATTCTTATTTTCTAATGAATTTATGCCGAAAAACATTTTTAAAAATATTTTAGGACTTAATATTGCAAGCATGTTATAAATAATGACATAATTTTCTGGAGCATTTTTTGAAAGTCATAAATATTTTTAACACAAATATGTTTTATTTTTAAAACTGGTCTCACTTGAAAGCATCTTGTAACATCATGGACCATTTCACTTTGGAAATTAAAAATGCCTTTGAGTTTCAGAAGAACTAAATAGTAATAAAATTATTATTAGTCATTGCTTATTCTGGACATTCATGTAATTTAAGGCAAGCTGAATATATTTCCACTAATCGCATTTGCAATTTACCAAGTCGGGGTTTTGGGGAAAATATTCTTATGTTTAATTCACAAATCTCATAATATTCATTTTAAATAATAGAAATCAGTTCTTCAGTACATGAATCTGCCATTTTCTATTTTCTGTATACTAGAGGTTTACTTCTACTTGTCTCACATTTCAGCTGGTAGTCTTAAAGGTTACGAATGCTAAAAAGAGAGAAAACCAGGGTTGTGGGAAAGTGTTTCCTTAAACAGACTTTTCTGAGGTTTTGACAATCTAAGACTGAAATTGATCAAAAATTTACATTTTTAAATATTATCTTATGAGGGCACATTAGCCACCCTCACACTTGGAAATGACTGTATCCTAAATTTATGTGAAATACTGAACTGGCCATATTGGAATATTTTTTAATAATAATTTTTACACTTTATGTAAATCTAAAACACTAAAGCTCACCTCTATTTGGGTAAATGTCTCATTTCATTTCATTTACCTAGGGAAAACTAGGTAAATGAAATGACATGTACCCGTAATTTGTAGTGATTTTTAAACATCTTGAGATATGGCCAAAATTGATTATCAATTATTTTCAAGCCCTAATTTTCTTCTTCTTCTCCTCTTCCTCCCCTACCTTTCTTTCTCCTCCTTCCTCTTCTACTTTTTTTTTTTTTCTGAGTGCTCACTTATTTACCTGGCCCTGGCACTTAATATATCTGTCATGTTTTAATTTTAACTGGCTTCTGAGGTCATCAGACAGTCTTAAGAAAGCCACAGCTGTTCTAGATTTTCATCCACAGTTAAAATTCATTCTAAAGTCTTATTATTATTTAGGATTCTTAGGTAGTTCTGTTTGATTCTGGATCATTAGTGAGCCCTCCAGCTAACTCCCAAGGATTTTAAAACCTTGACTCACTTCAGAATCTGGTGTCTCTTCCTGCCAGGGAGGAGCCCTTGTGGGTTGTTCTGTAACGAAGTTCATTGTGACGTTTTTATCTAATCCGAATCCAAATCCGGACCCTAATCAGAAAGGTTATCATTCTCTTCCTTCCCATATAATTTTCTACTTCTTTCCCATCTGCTTATTTAAAAAATAAAATGCAAACTAGTTCGAGAATTTCTGCCTGAAACCTTTCTCTGTTATATTATAGCAAAACTTCAAACTGGATTCTATTGGCATTTCATATATTTGTCTGGTGCACGAAACAAACAGTTGAAAATATGAAGCCTTCCTTAACTAAGTTTCCATAAACTGTCCTCAGTCATCACATTAAAAGAGGCATTTATATAATATTTTACATTTATCTTCGATAATTATTTACTAACATTTATGTTTATTTTTAAACTTTAATCAATTAGATATTATTAATAATTATAAAAGCAGAAGAAAGTTTTAGCACTTGGAGTCATATCACTACAAGGACATTTTAAAAATTAAAAATCCACATTTCTATACTTATTTTTATTGTATAAATTTGAATAGGTGATCAGCAAAATGCTGTTTATTGTTTTCTGTTTACATTAGAGTATAATCTGGATGGGCAAGTAGAATGGATTTCAAGGGGAAAAAGAAACACTATAATATTTCCGACTGACTGATGGATGTTTTTACCTTTTCATTATGAAAATTTTCAAGTAGATAAAAAATTAGAAATAAGAGTAACAATGAATCCTCACCTACCCATTACCCAGCTCCACACTTCGCTCACGCTGGTCTTGTTTTGTCTATACTCGTAGCCACATCTCCCCTACCTATACTAGTCTGAAGCAAATTCCAGTCATTGTGTCAATTTTTCAGTAAATATTTTAGCATATATCTTTAAAACAAGCACTTTAAAAAACCATAACCACAATATCATCATCGTATCTATAATTATAAGTATTGTCAAATATCCAGTCAGTGCTCATCTTTCCAATTCAGAATTTTTTAAGTTTGTTTAAATCAGGATCCAAATAGGTCCGCACATCTGAATTGGTTATGTGGCTCTTGTTTCTTAATACATAGTTTCTATTTTCCCTTTTTTCTCTCTCCCTTTCCTCAAATTTTTCCTTGCCAGATTATTTGCTGAAAAAATTGGGAGTGCATTCCATAGGGTTTCATACAAACTGGACTTTGATGATTGTGTGTAACACACTCATTTGTTCTCATATCTCCTGTAAATCGGTAATCGAATCTCGAAGCATAAAGAGATGTGGTTCAGTATTTTTTGGTAAGACTACATCATAGGTGGCATTGTCTTCTTCTATTAGAAGGCACCTAATACCTGATTATTATTTCTTTTCTTGTGATGTTAGCAGCAGGAGCTAAGATCCATTCTTTCATTAGGGGTTGCAAATGATAATATACAGAATTAGTATCTTCTAATTAATCATTAGTATATTCTAGTCATTCTGTTTTTATTAACTCCCTTCTACTATGAGAAGTCATATCTTGGTACAATTCATATAGCAAAGGCAGGATTAATGCTGGATTCTTTCAATTTACTACTTTTCAAAATAATATATCTGCCTACTAGCATCCTCCAGTGGTGCATGGTTAATTGTTATTTAGTATCACTAACAACTCATGAATTTCAATGTATTTGATATGCCTTCGTCATTGCTGTTAATATGTTTTTTCTCTCAATTTTTTTTTCCATCTTTGGTTAGTGACAGCCTCTTGAAGTTGGCTCCTGGTTCTTTGGAACATGACCCTAGTAATTTTTCATAGTTTCCTTGCTTTCAGGTACAACACCGCCCTTCAGACTCATCGTAAACATTTTCTACTCCAGACCTGAAATCAACCATTTCCCCAAGGAATTCTCTTTCCATGTAGTCAGAATGAAATTTGGAAATTACAGTTAGGGTTCTCATTGCTGCTAGGCTAGTCATTCTTTTCCAACCTTTTCAGTAGATAAATAAAAGAAATATGTATGTGTATAAATGTATTTTAAAACAAAATAATCATGAATTCATATCCATGCTTTCAATTTAAATTCAAAACTACAATGTTTGTACATCTCCGCTTCGATCTTTCTGTTCTCCTTTCCCACAGCAAGCATTCTGGTTCTCCAAAACACAGATCGATAGAATATCATAGAACTAATCATGTGTTTTATTCCAAAATTCATGCACGAGAGTTTCGGAATGAGAATTTCAACACTACCGTTACCAATATAAGTACTAGAAACAGTTAATAATAACACTTCATTTTTGCAAATCGCTGCAGCTTGTTCTTCCCTGTATATGAGCAACTGGATACACATTTACCTTCACTTAATTTATTATTTGGATGGCTTTCTTTTTTTAAAGTTTAATACTGTCCTATAAGTCTTGAAGATATCAATGGTTCTAAACTATATGGAATACAAGAGAGTCCTAGCTCCTCTTCCTACTCCTTCCACCCTATTTCCTTCCTCTGTCAATAGATAACCATTTGAAACAAATTAGACTTTTCTTCTATTGTTAGTTTAAAATTACAAGTTAGTTTAAAATACACATATATGTAAGCTCACAGATGATATAATACACAAGCAGTATGTGTGTTGCTCCTTAAGCTATAGCACCCTATACACTCCTTGCCCTTCCTGCTTCTTTCATTTAACAATATATCCTGGAGTTAACATCGTAGTAGTGCATAGAGATGTTCTCTATTTCCTTTTCAATACCATAGTAATCTATTGCATGGATGTATCATCATTTATTCAACTAACTCCTTAATGATGTACATATGAGTGTTTTTCATCTTTTACAAATAATGCTGTAATGAAATATGCATGAAATATGCATTTTCTTTCTTTTTTCTTTTCTTTCCCCTTCCTTTTTTTTTTTTTGGTGCCGAAACCTGAGAAAAGCATCTGTCTTTTTGAATATTTGCCTGAATGTCTTCAGCATACGTGGAATAACTGCATTTCTAGATCTAAGGATAAGTGCATTGGTAGCTTTCCCAGATGTGCCAAGCTCTCCTTCAGAAGGGTTATGTCATGCTTGCCTTCCCCTTGGCAATGTGTTCAGTCCCTCTTTCTTCTTGCCAACAGAGAATACTGTTAAAGTTTTGGAGCTGTACTAATCTAACAGGTGAGAAAAATATATTTCAGTGTAGTTTTAATATGCATTTATCTTATTATGAGCAAAGCTGATCATCTTTTCATGTGGTTAAAAGAATTGTGAACCACTTTTCTGTGACTCACGTGTTCATTTCTGTAGCCCATTTCTCTGTAGAGTCTTTGAGATTTTCTCTACTTTTAGAAGCTTTCTATATATTCAGATATTAACCCTTTGAATATGATACACTGCAAAGTTCTTCCCAATTTTTCATTTGACCTTTTCTTTCATTTCATTTTTTTAAAATAGGTGATGGTAGAAATCAAATTGT
The DNA here is from genome assembly GCF_000151845.1 of Pteropus vampyrus. Lineage (NCBI taxonomy): Eukaryota > Metazoa > Chordata > Mammalia > Chiroptera > Pteropodidae > Pteropus > Pteropus vampyrus. Next base: position 1,903,955 of record NW_011888852.1, on the reverse strand, counting down.
TATGAAATTTAGATTCCATTGGATACCCTGAAAAAAGTGATGTCACAGTTTTGCTATAAAAATATATTTACACTATACTGGACTTATATCTTTCACTGCCATTTAAGTGTATATTGAAACATTTTAGATATCAGCTTCAGAAAGTATAAATTTTTCAAAATTCTGTAAGAAAGTCTCTGAAGAGATCCCTGAGGAACAGCATTTTAAGGTTTTAAATCCTCCTCAATAATTTCAGTAGTTTGACACCTACCAGCTTTTGCAGGTA
>NW_011888852.1:1899332-1903640 GCF_000151845.1 Pteropus vampyrus | reverse complement strand
GCAGTATGTGTGTTGCTCCTTAAGCTATAGCACCCTATACACTCCTTGCCCTTCCTGCTTCTTTCATTTAACAATATATCCTGGAGTTAACATCGTAGTAGTGCATAGAGATGTTCTCTATTTCCTTTTCAATACCATAGTAATCTATTGCATGGATGTATCATCATTTATTCAACTAACTCCTTAATGATGTACATATGAGTGTTTTTCATCTTTTACAAATAATGCTGTAATGAAATATGCATGAAATATGCATTTTCTTTCTTTTTTCTTTTCTTTCCCCTTCCTTTTTTTTTTTTTGGTGCCGAAACCTGAGAAAAGCATCTGTCTTTTTGAATATTTGCCTGAATGTCTTCAGCATACGTGGAATAACTGCATTTCTAGATCTAAGGATAAGTGCATTGGTAGCTTTCCCAGATGTGCCAAGCTCTCCTTCAGAAGGGTTATGTCATGCTTGCCTTCCCCTTGGCAATGTGTTCAGTCCCTCTTTCTTCTTGCCAACAGAGAATACTGTTAAAGTTTTGGAGCTGTACTAATCTAACAGGTGAGAAAAATATATTTCAGTGTAGTTTTAATATGCATTTATCTTATTATGAGCAAAGCTGATCATCTTTTCATGTGGTTAAAAGAATTGTGAACCACTTTTCTGTGACTCACGTGTTCATTTCTGTAGCCCATTTCTCTGTAGAGTCTTTGAGATTTTCTCTACTTTTAGAAGCTTTCTATATATTCAGATATTAACCCTTTGAATATGATACACTGCAGAGTTCTTCCCAATTTTTCATTTGACCTTTTCTTTCATTTCATTTTTTTAAAATAGGTGATGGTAGAAATCAAATTGTTATGAAATTTAGATTCCATTGGATACCCTGAAAAAAGTGATGTCACAGTTTTGCTATAAAAATATATTTACACTATACTGGACTTATATCTTTCACTGCCATTTAAGTGTATATTGAAACATTTTAGATATCAGCTTCAGAAAGTATAAATTTTTCAAAATTCTGTAAGAAAGTCTCTGAAGAGATCCCTGAGGAACAGCATTTTAAGGTTTTAAATCCTCCTCAATAATTTCAGTAGTTTGACACCTACCAGCTTTTGCAGGTATCAGGAGAGATTATTTGACTTTGTAGTCTGAAAGGTTTAAGTCCAAACTCTGCTAGTCGCTACAGGAAAGTTACTAAACCTATCTGAGCCTCGATTTCATCATATATAACATATGGAAACAATAATATACTTTCCACATTGTAAAGATTAAGTGATAATGTCAATGTGTTTAAAATACCATAGACCATAAATATTTTTATACTGTTGAGGTCGTTAATAAAATGAAGGCATAGTTTGCCTTACCAGACTATCACTTCTCTAGGATCAAATTCCTTCCCTCTGATTTTTCTACTTTCTTTTCACGGCCTGCATAAAAAAAATAAAGAAGCTATTACATGCTGACATAATAATGTTTGGAATGCTATGCATTCATTGAATAATATGCTTGTCTATGAGTTGCATATATCAGACATAATGCTAAGTATAGAAATTCACAGATAAGATATGACCCTCACCCTCAAGGAGCTCTCTAGGAACTAAGAGAGGCTATGAGATAAATAAGAACAGTCAATACAGTGCTGTTTTTGCTGTGATAAAGGTATACACACATTGACGCTGGAGCACAGAACTCTTCATTCAACCTGAGATAGTCAAAGAAAGTTTCCCAATCAGATAACAAGGTAAAATACAAAGAAGGCATAGAAGTGACATGAAAAGGAAGATACTCTAGGAAGAGGAAGCAGGGTGGGCAAACATTCACAGGTAAAAGAGCCTGGAAGTTGCTAATCCCTCAGTAACACTAGAGCAGTACATGCCCAGGAGAGCGACAAGAGGTGGGCCTAGAGATGAAGCCAGCAGCCAGGTCATGGAGAGAAGGGCAGGCGTCACCAAGGAACTGGAATTTATGCTGAAGTACTGTCAGCAACAAAGCGTCATCATCAGACCAGTATTGTCTAGAGATCATTTTGGCTGCATCGTGAAGAGTTCAGTGGAAAGGAAACCACACACAAGGCTTTTATGGTCATTGATTCATTCACTCATTCACTCATTCATTTAGCTATTCAACAGTTATTGAGTGAGGTCCACCATGTTCCAAGCCTATGATAGCCACTGAGCAATAATGTGAATAAAACCTGGGCTATGGCATCAATAATCTGAATCAAGACTTGGTTGATCATTGGAGGATAGGAATGGAGTGGGTGTTGGAGGAGGTACAGTAGGAGGACAGAATTCTAGCTTGCGGTTCTATATTGATTATTTTTGAGGAGGAATTACTCTGGTCCATTTTTTTTTTTTTAATTTTTGATGAAGTGTCATGCACTTCAATAAAAACGTTTCGTAAGCGTACATTTGACACTTACTTTGCATACCTTTATCTGATTCAATACACCCACATAATGAGCATCTAGATAAGGAAATACAACCTCACCAGCCCCTTCCCCCCAAGAAGTTCCCCTTCATGTTTCCTTCTAGTCACTAACATTCCCCAACTTCTAACAACTTTGCTTTTTATGTTTTGTTTTTTAAAAGAAATACAGTATGCACTCCTTTGTGTCAACTTCTTTCACTCAACACTATTTTTATGAGATTCACTAAATTTTTATGTGAGACATAACTCATTCTTTCTCCGTACTGTTGTGTGAACATAGCGTGATTTATTTATCCATTCTACTGTAGATGGACTGTTGTCATCTCCAATTTGGGGCTGTTACAGCAGGAGCTTTAGTGCACATGTGTATGCATTTCTGGACCCATCCAGGAGTGGAGCTGTTAGGTCACAGCGTATACCTATGCAGAATGCCCAACAGTGTCTGCTGGTGGTAGTACCAATTTGCACCCGCAGCTCATCAAAATGTTTGCTATCATCAGTATTCTTAATTTCCTTCGATTGGGCGCGTAAAGCTACCACATTGTGGTTTTAACTTCCATTTCCTCGCTGACCAACAATATTGAGCATAATTTCATCTGTTTATTGGTAATTCGGATAGCTTCCTGTGTGTCTCTTGAAGGATTTTCTCCATTTTTTTCTATTGGGTCTGCTTTTTTCTTTCGATGTGTAAGATATATGTGAATATTTTTTTCATATATGTATGTATTTATAAAATGTGTGTATCTTCTCCTGTTTTATGGACTAATTTCATTGTTGACGTCTTTCGATGAACAGATTTTTAAATTTTAATATAGTCCAATTTAAAATTTCTCCGTATTTTTCTCTAAAATCTTTATTATTTTACCTTTCACATTTATATCTGCAATCCGTTAAAGATAGATTTTTTTGTGTGTGTCTATTCTCTCCAATTCCTAAAAATATTTTCTACTTTATACAGGAGAGACTTTTTCTTTTTCTTTTTTTTTTTTCCATTAGTCAAAGGCAGGGCACACACCTGAGTGGGTGTAGCGGGATTAAAGAGAAAAGAGAAAATGCAATTTGTCACTATGGGGAGAACATGACGGGTTTTAGGCCCTTTCACATTTCATCTGCTCAATGAATGCTTCTTCAATAGTCTTGCAAAGTGTTTTTGATCTCTTTTGAAATTTGACGGCACTTATTGTCTATGCCAGAGATTCTCAAACATCTTCATACTGTGGAACTTAGGGAAAAAAGATATTCTTTCAGCATTTTGAAGTATATTAATGAGACTTATAGCTGGAATTAATGAATTGGGCTTTGGCTACTCCAGACCTACTAGGTGGTCACAGGGGCTGAGGGGTCAAGATCTTGGCATACCTGTAATCCATTCACAGCACACCTGTCTGCTTTATACCATTAATTTCAAGTTTATTTTACCTTTTATATAATAAATTATTGTGTAATGAATTGACCAGTGCTTCTAAAATGTTAGCATTCATCATGATCACCTGAAAGGCTTATTGAAATACAAATTCCTGCGCTCCATCCCCACACCTTTTGACTCAGTATGTCGCAGTGGGACCTGGGGGTTCCCACTTTCAACAAGGTTCCAGTGACGTGATGCTCCTTGTCCAGGGCCCAAACTTTGAGAAGCACTGCTTAAACCTCCTAAGTGTCAGTATGGTGCCCTTACACATGGTTGGCTGTCAATATCTTTTGATCGTTGACCATGCGAACGAGTCAAAGAGAAATGAAAAAATGATAACTCTTATTTATCCTCAAGGATTTAGTGTAAATACTTTTCTCTGAAGCTTCCTCTTACCCTTCAAGGCCGATTTAACCTCCTCTTCCTCTATATTATTGCTGAAACTAACATATATACGTACATATATATATGTGTGTATATATAT
>NW_011888852.1:1893019-1897732 GCF_000151845.1 Pteropus vampyrus | reverse complement strand
GTTTTGCTTTAAAAAAATGACAATGTTTGTCTGCATTGCAGATTGGCATAAAATTAGATGGTCGTATGACTTTTCCCCAAGGAGCCAAAAAAAAAAAAAAAAACCCAAAAAACAAAAAAAGGCAGGGAAGCTAATGGGATTGAATTGAATGAGGAATCCACTCTGGTGATCAATTGCTTCTGAGACATAGCCGTGCACATGTTGTATTTTAGAATGGAAAGAACCCTCTGAGGGAGTATTAGGTATTCTTTCCCATTCTAGAAGCAGAACTTACGTTGCGAACCCAGCAAATAAAACAGAATTGGGAGTTTATTTAAATTGATCTGTGTGCTTAGAATCTAAGGATGAAATGTGATTCATTCGTCGCTGTAATGCATTCATTCACAGGGGTCAGGTGCTGCTGGCCTGCATGGCTGGTTTCTATTTCTGCATCATGCAGAAAGATCTTTGTAGCACATCTCTGCAAGCGTATCTCTGTCTCTCTCTGTGACTGTAAGGTGATGCCAATTTCAAACTTTTTGGTTTTTCCTATGAAAAAGCAGAAGCATTTGACTAAAAACCTTCTGCTTATTTTAGGATCATCTTAGCAGTGACTTTTTAAAAACCATACAGCTGGTATCTTATGAACATCATTTCGCCTCATCTCCACCTTGCATGGCAAAGATCCTTTGGAATGTATCTGGTCAGGTGACCAGGGTCCTATTTCTGGCCTACTTCTGTCAGTAGCTCATTGGATAAGATTATACTAATCTTAAGCCAAATGTCTCAATTCTCTCTTATGTAAAGTGGGATAGCAATGCCTGCTTTTACTACTTCACAGATTGTTCTGTTCAACTAATACCTTTATTAAATCTCCCTATCTCATCTTGTCTAATATTATCTCTTTGCCATTGTCTTTACTTTGCAATCATGTACCCAGTGTCTATGAAAGTACCCAGTAAACTCCATTCCTTAAATATTTGTTATTCCAGTTTTATAATTCTCCCTACCAGGACTCAGAGTGAGTGGGATTCCATGTGAACTAGCATTTCAGTGATTCAATAAGCCAAAATCTCTGTAACATTTCTCGAAAGACCCCGAAGACAAAGAATCCATGACACTCTGATTCTTAACATTGCTGGAGTTTATTTATTTTGGGTGAGAGGGGTTAAGGAGTATTGGTTAAGAAGCGGGCTTTAGAATCAGGCAAACATGGGTTGAATCCTGGTCCTGAAACTTACTTGTGATATTGCACAGGTTTCTCAAAATATATAAATTCCGGTTTTGTTTTCTGTAAAAGAGGAATATTAGTAATACATTCTTTATAATATTATTCTGAGAATTAAGAGAGCTGCTTAGCACAATGCCTGAGACATAATACACATGTATATTAGGGTAGGCTGTGCTGCAGTAATAAGTGGATCCCCCAAATAAGTAAGGAGTCAGCACTGCAGTTTGAGACATATGTTCTTGGTTAGCAGGTGGCTCAACTTTGTGCAGTTGGAAGAGAGGAAAGGGTAGCCTTTGCTATATTTCTGCTCTCATTTCATTGGTGAGAGTTACCCATCTGGAGAGAGAAGAACAGATGGCTGCTAAGTGTTACGAGAAGTGTCAATGGCTTAATTGGATGGAGAGAGCATAAGAGATAAAAGCTAAAGATAAAAATGTTTCAGATACTTGTAGCAATATCAACGTCTTCAATATAAATTAAGCACGATGGAGGGTAAGTAGGATGGGAAGAGAAATTATGAATTCTGATTTAGAATAAAGAATTAGATGTTCAGAAGAACATCCACTTAGGAGGGCCTTTTGGTGATTCGGAGATGTAGGATTACAGCTGGAGGGAAGAGTTCAGAGTGGTACATCAACTTTAACTCCCCTTGTTTCCGGCACCTTTGCTACCAGCTTCTCTCTGATATTGCTTAAGTAGCAGAAGTCTGATAACTCATTAGAAGTGGAGTGTAAAGATCTTAATGACCCTCCCTTTGAGCAGCCATTCGAAGAGGCCCTTAAATCTGTCCCAGAGATCAAGGAGGCCAAAGCGTGTAATTCAAACATAGCATCAAATGTATTTACCATTTATAGAGTGGAGATGATAATAACACCTACCTACTGGAATGGTGAAGATGAAAACAGATGGTCCAGGTAAAGTGTCTGTCTAAGCGCCTGGCACTTCCATCCTACTTACCTGCTTCCACATAGTTTCCATTGTAATTGCTCAGGCCTTAGCCTGACTATGCAGCCCCCAAACGTCCAGCCTGAGGCAGATTTCGTGAGTGCCCCCGTTTTGCTCTGAGGAAAGAGTCCTCGTGCTACACTCCGGGAACTGCTGACTTCAACACCAAAGTCCCAGTATGGGTCTTTTCCAGGTGCCGACCAGGCAGAGAGTCTCAGGAGATTCCTCTCTGTTCAGTGTCCTGTGGGGAAACCAAAGGATCCGCGATCCATCCATACAGTAGTTTCACTCTTTGGAAAATTTTTATTTTTGTTATTACGTAGACAAAAAATACATTTGGGACTTCCACTTCTAGCTAACATAGAATAATGAGAACTGGATATACCCTCCCACTTGAACCTGCCCCACCCCCCGCCACACATACACACAAAAAAACCTCCAGATGAAATATATAAAACAATGGTTTCCAGACATTGGACATTAGGCGCCACAGGAGAGTGAACCCTAGAAAAGGGGAAATAAGCAAGGTGAGCCTTAACAATTGCATGAGGAAAAATTCTAGGCTGTGATGCAGGCAAGGGGAACCCAGGCAGAGCCTGCTGGTCTCCCTGACTTGAGGAGACGATGTTGGGATTGTGGGGAGGCCAGGGCCTCCGGAGTTCAAGGCAGAGCTCTGGAGAGAGAACTTCACACATAGAGAGAGAATTATGGGATTGGGCCGCAGAGGGTGTCCCCACCCCCAAATCTGCTAATAAGTACTGACCAGTATGTGCAAATGAAGAAACTACCCAAGGCCAGGGAAAGAACCACCAGAAGGATCAGAGGTAACAATCCCAGAGTTTACCTAGGGCTGAGAATAATTTGTGCTTTCTTTGGCCATAATGAAAAAGGCTTGTAATTCACGAGACATTGGGTAGAGGACCCAAAGGAAATTGCTTAAGTAATGGGGGAAATTTAGCCCTAGAATAAAGGCTGCTCTGACCTAACAAAGCTTAAAGGCAAGTTTTGGCAGGATTAAATCATTTCCAACTAACCTAACTGCATCCCAGAACAAAGCCAAATAATATTTATAGGAATATAAAAATATTTCACGCGCAACAAGGGGAAAATTCACAACGACTAAATGAAAAACTATCCAATGAAAAATTATCGGGAATGCAAAAAAGCAGGAAAATATGACTCATAATGAGAAGAAACACTAACCAATAGAAACAGACCCAGAAGTGTCACAGATGATAGAATTCTTAGACAAGGACATCGAAATGTCTATTATAACCACATTGCATATGTTCAAGAAATTAGAAGAAAGATTGAACATGCTAAAAAGAGACATACAAGATACAAAAAAATAATTTCCAAAATGAACTTCCGGAAATGAATGAGGTAAAACAAAAATTCACTGCATGTGACTCGCAGCAGTTGGGACACGACTGAGGACAAGATCAGTCGGTGAAACAGAAGACATAAAAACCTTTCAAAATGAAACACACAGAGAACGAAAGAGGGGGGTAAAGAAAAACCGCTTTTCATCAAGGAAGATCTACAGATGGCAAACCAGCATACAGAAAATGCTCCACATCCTATGTCACCAGGGAAATGCCAATTAAAACAATGAGATACCACTGCACACCTAGTAGAATGGCAAAAGTCCGGAACACGGACAATGGCAAATGCTCGCGAAGACGTGGAACAGTGGAAACTCTCACTCATTGCCGGTGGGAACGTGAAATGGAACAGCCACTTTGGAAGGTAGTTTCCAAGTTTCCTACAATACTAAACATAGTCTTACCATATGGTCCATCAATTGTGCTTCTTCGTATTTATTCAAAGGAGTTGAAAACTGATGTCACACAAAACCTACACGTGAGTGTTTAAAACAGATTGATTCATAATTGCCAAAACTTGGAAGCAAGCAAGGTGTTCTTCAGTAGACAAGACAAATAGATTAATAGATAAATACCCTGATACACTGAAGAAGATACCCTGATACGCTGAAGAAGAATTATTCAGCACTAAAAAGAAATGAGCTATCGAGCCATGAAAAGACAAGGAAGAAACTTGAATGCCTGTTTCTAGGTGAAAGAAGCCAGTCCGAGAAGGCTACATACTGTTTGATTAAAACTATATGATGTTCTGGAAAAGGCAAAACTATGCAGGCAGTGAAAGAACAGTGGTTCCCAGGAGTTATGGGGGAGGGAGATATGAATAGAGCACAGAGGATGTTTAGGGCAGTAAAACTCTTCCATATGATGCTATAGTGGTAGATACATGTCACTCGTTTGTCTAAACACATACAATTTACAACACCAGGAATGAACTCTAATGTAAACTACGGACTTTGGGTGATAATGATGTGTCAATACAGGTTCATCAATTATAATAAATATACCACTCTAATGGTGGATGTTGATAATGGGGCAAATTGTGTGTGTGTGTGTGTGGACAGAGGGTATATGAAAATTCTCTGTACCTTCTGCTCAATTTGCTATAAACTGAAAACTGCTCTAAAAAATAAAATCTACTTAAAAATTGATTAGCTACGAGATAACTTCAGGCAA
>NW_011888852.1:1883009-1889086 GCF_000151845.1 Pteropus vampyrus | reverse complement strand
ATTGCTGAACTTAAAAGTTTCTGTGCACATGAGAAAGCAGATCGTCAAAGATTCCTCCAGGTTAACAGAAAATATGAAAAACGTGAAGTGATTGGAGTTTGTTATGGTTTTATAAACTACATTTTTCAACTTTAATATCTTAATTTCTGCTATAAAAGATAAGGAAATCAGCACATCCGTACCTCTCCCTCTCTCCTCTTTCCCACAATTTAGAGTTTTGTTTTTATTATTATTTTGACATTGTTCAAATAAAAAGCTTACCGTGTGAATTATAATTCTAGAACTAAAACTATTTAACACTATACAAATGATTTGATTCTATATTTAAATGGATTTGATGCTAACTCCCTATCCTTGTGTCATGATGTCTCCATTTCTGAGTTAATTTTTCATTTGTATCTTCCTTTTTGTAGTCCTTGTTATCAACTTGTAGTTTTTAAAGGAGGTACGTTGGCTGTACCTTGAATTCTTCCACTCCTAAGATTACCTATTGTTTTTATACTTACACTTGATTAGGCATGCAGTTTTTGGGTCACATTTTATTTTCCTAAGACCTTTGTAAACAAATGTCTACACTTTCTGGCACTGAGGGTTTTGTCCGGATGCCTATATGATTCACTCTTTAGAGGGTAATACCAGTTTCTTCATGGCAGATTTTCTGGAGCACAGTGTGTTTCATCAGGCAACCTTTTTATTTTTTTAATTTCAGAAAAGTTTTCTGCTACTACTTGAACGCTGTTTTGCATCCTTGTTATTCTCTTCTCCAGAAACATCAATTTTATGAATATTAGACTTTTCCGTTCATTCCACATCTATCCTTTTTGCCACCTCGTCAAATTCTTTAAGCTTGTCTAAGTCCTGGCTGTGTTTTTTAACTTATCCTTTTGTTTTGTAGCTGCAAATGTAATTGTCATGTCTGCGATGTTATTCTGTTTCTCTTCTATTTCAACCTTAGGTCTTGCCAGCTTTTTATGTTTTAATTGGTTTTATAATATATTGCTTTAATAAGTACATTTCTTTTTTTAGCTTAAAAACTTTTAAAGAGAAATCATGTGGTCTATAATTTCTTTGAACTATAGAGAACTATATTTGTGAATTTTTTAACTGAGTTTCTTTCGTGATGCATGTTTGCTTGTGTTCTCACCTGCCTACCTCCACACCCCATACATTTTTTTCCCAAATTTCTTTTCAGTGTCCTTCAGTGGTTTCTTTGTCATTGTTACTCATACTTGAATACATACTACCTACTGTTTTCAAAGGACTAATATGAGCCTAGGGCTGGGGTGGAAGATGAACTGGGCACTCTGTTGTCTTGTAATAAATACTCTGTCACCAAATCTGTTATTTCCTCTACCCTGGGGACAAGTCTCCACTCACCTTTTGAACATTCTTGGTTAACTTCTTCTGTGAAGGGCCAGACAGCAAATATTTTAGGCGTTGTGAACCATATAGTCTCTGTCTCAACTACTCAATTCTATGAGGTGAATTGTGTCCCTCCTGTTATGAAGTGAATTGTGTCCCTCCCCCCCCCCAAAAAAAAATTCACAGGTTGAAGCTCTAATCCCCAATGTGACTACATTTGGAATTAGGGCCTTTAAGAAGGTAATTAGGTTAAATGAAGTCATAAGGGCAGAGCCCTAATTCAGCAGGACTGGTGTCCTCATAAGATGAGGAAGCGACACCAGGGGTGTAGATGCCCAGAGAAAAGACCCTGTGAGTGCACAGTGAGAAAGTGGGATGGATATAAGCCCAGAAGAGAGGCCTTGTAGGAGAAACCAGCTCTGCCAGCACCTTGATCTTGGACCTTCAGCCCCCAGGACTGTGAGAAAACTAAGTTTTGTCATTTAAGCCGCTCAGTCTGTGGTATTTTGTTATGGAAGTCCTAGAAGACTAATACATAGGCTGAAAGCAGCCACAGACAATATGTAAACAAATGAACAAGGCTGCGTTACGATAAAATTTTATTCATCGATGCTGACATCTGAATTTCAGACAATTTTCCTGTGTCACAAAATATTATTCTTCGTTTGATTTTTAAAAACCATTTAAATATGTAAAAGCCATTATCAGCTCATAGTAGAACAAAACCAGACAATAGCTGGATTCGACCAGCAAGCAGTCTCCAGTTGTAATCTGGGTTCTAAAACAGCGGTCCCCAACTTTTTTGGCACCAGGGACCGGTGCTCCTATGACAATCTAATGCCTGATGATCTGAGGCGGAGCCGAGGTGGGGATGCTGGCGCTGGGGAGCGGCTGCAAATACCAATGAAGTTTCCCTTTGCTCACCTGCTGCTCACTTCCTGCTGAGCAGCTCGGTTCCTAACAGGCTACGGACCAGTACAGATCCACAGCCCGGGTGTTGGGGACCCTGTTCCAAAGGGGGCTTTGGCCTTTATGTTAAGATCTGATAATTGGTTATTCCCTTCGTCCTTCAACCTGGCTCACTTCTAGGTGTAGACGGTAATATGGCGCATCAGCCTGTCGTTGCGTGCTTGCCTCTCCTGCATCCCTAACGTGACAGGGCACTTCACGCAAGGGCACTCCTGCTTCTCTTAAACTCTCCTAGTACTGGTTGTTCTAATCGAAGGACCATTGGCTAGACCTTCCACTACTGTGACACTTATTTTCGGAGAAGTCTGCATCCTGTTCAGAGTCTGAGGTCTGGGTCCTCTCTTGGCGGCCTTGTTCTGGCAGAGTTTCCCGCTGTCATGGACCTGTATGTCAGAGTCTGTGGCTTAGGCTTATGGCCATTTTCCTGTTTTATTGGTAATGGAGGTTTTTTGGTTTTCCGCTCCCCCCACCTCCTGCTTTCCATTAGGACTCTGGGCTTTAAGGGACTGGAGTAGAGTAAAAGTTCCCCTTACACACACATTTTTGAATGGAAGTCAACTAAATGCTTCTGGACATTTGGGAATGTGTCTTTTGTTCGTTGTCTTCCCAGGGCATAGCTCAGGGCTCAGTCCAGAGTAAATATCTGCTGAATCACTAATCTTCTCGATTTTTTTCTGTCAAGTATTTCCCTACCTCTTCTTCTTTATTCTTAGGATAAGGTCCGAAGCCAGGCATAGAGGAGGCATTCAATACATATTTGTGAAATGAGAGATATGAGGAATCAGGAGCCTCGGGCCCTGAAATGGAGCTGAGATCGGTCATTAAGTTATAGAACCCCTCTGGAAGTGCACTAAATTTTTCTTTCCCTCAGTTTTCTGTATATAAATACCTCCTATGACCATAAAACAAAAATAAGAGAGTAGACGAATGTGTTAGTTTATATCTGCCAAGAGGCAGATACCAAGATAGGATTAGATTTGCAAGAGATTTACTGGGAAAGGGAGCATCCTGCGTCTGAGGTCAGACACCAGAGGGAGGAGAGAGCCAGAGGAGTTACAGACCCACAGTGCACTTCCAAGAAGGGTTTGGCCAGACCCCTGGGAAGTCCTGTGGCAAAGTCAAAGTCAGGGTGTGTCCCGCTCAGGCTGGAAAGGGCCCGTGTCAGTCCCCCCACCGAGCTCACTCCTGGGTGGGAGCAGAGCGCAGAGGGAATGACCTAAGATCTAAGGGGCTGATTAATCTAGAGGGGCAATAGCTCCCCGAGCTAAACATGTGAGCAATGCATGTTTATAGCCACTATGAGGCAGAAGCCCTTTGAATTTGGAGAGAAGCATTAAGTAAACACAAAGGGGGAAAAAAAATCATCTTTCAATTTGTTGTTCAAGGACTCTCTCTGTTGCTTATAGATTTCACACTGTAAACCCATCAGACTTGCTTTTTTAGATTCGTCTTCCTGCTACATTCCTTTTATACTTTTCACTACTCATTAACACCTTCATGCGGAGATTGGCAAGAACAATGAAGCAAGAGAATCAGGCCTTTTTTTCCTACTGTCGAGGACCAAACAGCAGGACCAAAACCCCTGCCTTCCTCACCTTTATTTATTTTTTTTAACTCTTCCTTTTTGGGGGAATACTTTTCTTTTTTCAGTGGTACCATGCAGCCACATGTTTATACAAGTACTTTTTTTTTTTTTTTTGTCTAAAGATGATGTTAAATTACATCTTGGTAGATAATAGTTCTAAAGTCCCAGACTTCCATTACCACAGATAAAAGTAGTCATACTTGTTATCTCTTATACTTTCTCTCTTATTGGCATTTTGTTGAACTATTAATTTTCTGTGGCTTTCAAATTCAAACTGGAAAGGCTGCTTCAAAAAAGCCAACATCGCCAGCGTGTTTTCCGTGCCCAGCAGGAAACATGTTCTGAAGAGTCATTTTTATTTCTTAAGGCACTTAGGATTTATTCAGGAAGTTACTTGAGCTGGAGCCAGACAGCAGAGCAGAACATCCAACTTCTGACATTTTCCAGGGCTGTGTGTCCAGAATTTGGTGACCCAGTTCTTCCCTATTGGCCTGTATTCAGCCGAACAAGCCAGGCAGGAACTAAGTCATCGGGCTTGTGAAGCATTTTTTATTTTTATTTTAAACCAAAACCACTCTTATAAAGAAAATGAAGCATTAAATATAATACGCCACTATAATCTTGTATAATCTTAAAAGCTGGCAATATTGGTTTATGAAAACAAGCCCCAAAGCCAAGGCAAACAGGCCTGTGAAGCAGTCAAACCCAGGGGGAGGTGGCCCGAGGAGGCTGGCCATGTGGTCACAGCCAAACCAAACTCTCAATTTTGATTTCTGACTACACACACCTAAAAGTTAGGCTGGGGGTATGATTACTGAAGGATGGAATCAGGATGTGACAGAATGACTTCTTTTCCATACCTTCTTGAATGGTGGACGATATTTTTAAAGTTAGAGAAAAAACTAAATAGAGTAGTTGAAGAGAAAGATATTTTCATGTAGATACACATAAGTGTTCAGGGTTACTCCCTGATTTAGAACGCGTGGCTTAAGTGTATTATGTGCCCAACCTGGTCCTAGATGAGAGATGGTACGCAATTTTTTAATTTAATCTTTTTATACTTATGAGGTGTGTATTACTATCTCTACTGCACATGTGAGGAAACCAAGTCTCAGACAAGTGTGAAAAGTTGCCTAAACCCACATAACTAGTGAGAGTTGGATTCAAACCCAATGTGTCTAACTTAAAACCCCAACTCTTTCTCATATATCATAATGAGAAATAGGAAGAGGCAGGTCTTAATTTTCCAGAACTCACAATTTGCTTGAGGAGAGAAGATATGCTTGTACATAAGTAGAGAACAGTTTTATATTTATAAAAAGTATAAATCTATTTGCGCGTGAGACTATAGTTTGAGCACTATGAAAGAACAGAAGAGAGAAACACTGTGCTGCTTCTCAGAAGGTCAGCAGGTTGTCGCTGTGCCCTCTCCCGCTCCAGCCCTTCTTCCCCTGGCCTTCACACCCTCCGAGAACCCAGAGGCCCTCAGATGCGTATGTCCCCAGCTGTCGCCACTCCCTGTCCTAACTCAATCAGCTGTCCACCTTAGCTAAGCTGTCAGTGTAGACTCTTCCACAGCCTCCTTTGTGTTCCTCCCCAGCACGTCCTGAGCTCCTGGGTGCATTCCTGTCCTCCTCTCAGAGACCCTGCTCCCTTGTCACTACAGCTGCAGTCTCCACTAAGTGTCTGTCCTCAGGCCCCGGATGTCCCGAAACTTCTGAGTTGCAAAAGCCCTCCATCAAACTGCCTCCCAAGGCTAGTGCGTTCGCATTCTTCAATCTTTCTAGGTCAAGTTTCTTGAGATTCGATTACTTTATTGCCCGTTTATTCCTTAATTTATCTTATTAAAACTTCTATCCCTTGGTCACTTCATAATTGCCAATTTTCAGTCTCTTGAGAGTTGTCAGCTTTTAATTAACCTACTCTTCCCGGTTAAATCTTCTTTTTTTTTTTTTTTTGGTCATACACTATATTACTCTCTTCTCTGAATGCTTTTCCTAGTCATTTCCTTCAGCCTCAAAAATACCGTTGTGCCCCCCAGACTTCTGCCTTGGCCTCTCACATTATCAGTATAATCGTACTTTCCCTGAACTGGAATTCTCTCTGGATATTGCACATTCAGTTCAGACTCCTTTCCTGAACTCCAGCTTCTTTATCCAGT
>NW_011888852.1:1866688-1881689 GCF_000151845.1 Pteropus vampyrus | reverse complement strand
TCAGTATAATCGTACTTTCCCTGAACTGGAATTCTCTCTGGATATTGCACATTCAGTTCAGACTCCTTTCCTGAACTCCAGCTTCTTTATCCAGTCCCGACCGGGCGTCTCACGGTCGCATCAAACTCAATGTGTCTTAAAAGTAGAATTCCTCACCTTAGAGTCCAGACTCCTCACCACCTTCCCCATGACTCATCTCCATCGGCGTGACACCTCCTGCCCGAGCCCAAACCTGAAAACCATCCGGGACACTCTCCCCGCCTCCACCTCGCCCCCTGCTTTTAAGCAGCCCCCTCCTAAAAACGACTCCTAACTCCCACTTCCTCGCACGCGGTCTAGTCCAGGCCTCTCTGTTCCGCATGGTCTTGGTCTACGGCAGCAGCCTCCTTTTATCGAGTCTCTTCCTCCCACAGTCTGCCACGTCGCTTCCAGATTTACCATTATAAACCCTCCATTTTTGGAGTGCTCGTCACCATGGAAGTCATTCCTAACTCCTTAGCATAGGATACCGACCCCTTCATGATCTAGCGCATCCCCATCTTCCTAACCCCATCACTGTACACTCGTCCCCATCCCTGATTCACAGCGCTCCCCGCAATACTTGAATCTCCCCAAACACTCGCGTTCTCCTCTGCCCCTTTCCTCCCTACATGTTGTCCCTTCTCTCCGGAATGTCCCCGCCCCCTCGTTTTCCCGGTGAGCTTATTCTTTAAGAGACATCTTAAAATTACTCTCTATATACTCTCTATATACTCTCTATAGACATCTTAAAATTACTCTCTATATACTCTCCTCTGACCCTCCTCAGGAGGTCCACGACTTCCTCTCTGTGCAACTGTTACGCCTCGCGTTTGCCTCAGTTCTTACCCTTGTTCCATAGGACTGTAACCTTTTCATTTTGGGGGTGGTTTTCTGCTCTAGACTGTGACCTCCTTCAGTGTAGCGAACTCAGTTTCATCCTAACACAGCTGAATTTTCAACAGCACACGCAAACATATCGAAAGTTTCTCTTTTTTTTACTACTAACTTTAAGGTATTCTGAAATGTTATTTTCTAAATCAGTTAATTCTGTATTGTGATAAATTCTGCATCAAATTGCTTTCTAGCTGTTTTGTGCACATATGTCTTATTTCTCTTTCTAGATGATCAAATCTTGGAGTTTTTTTACTTAACTGCAAAATTATTTTAGGGTGGAGGAGGCCTCTTGCAAAGCTAGATAGTAAGCCAACACACTGGAAGTATTTACTGACCTTGTGATAGTTGGCTAGGAAATCCATGTTTAAATCATGAAAACAAATACTTTTTTATGATTATTGAAGAATTTTCAAGTTTTAAGGAGAAAAAATGTTTAATTTTGAGTTAGTTAATTTGTACTTGCATTTTTTTTTCATTTGTCAAAGATTAATATTTGACTTTGTATCCAGAGCTTTTTTTTTTTTTGGTCACTTTAAGCACCTCATGATGTAAAATTTGTATAATTCCTATCTAGGAAATGCTTGCATTAGTGTAGTCATTAATTGTTAATTTTTCTAATAAATTTAATGTACATTCCTCTGATACATGTTTTATACTATTGCATGGATGCCTCCAGATAAGCTAGTGACGTCTAGAAGAAAGGATCAGGCGCTGATATGTTGGGGTCAGTCAGAGTCAGGGGCAGCCCAAGCCCCAGTGTCCAAGTTGGAGCAGGACACAGCACTGGATCTAATGGGAGGAATACAGGAAGTCTGAGCAAGCAGGACAAGAAGACCCATATTTCAAGTTCATGGTCCAGAGACAGGGAGAGCATCCAGAGATCCCCATGCCTGTCTGGCTATCTCAGCAGCGTTGATCAACTGCTACTTCCATATAGGCTCCTGGCAAAACCTGCCTTGAATCGAAGGAGCCATCAACTTTGCCTAGACAGAATGTGGTTGTATAAAAGATGGAAATTTGTAGGTCTTTATGGTTTTTTCACAGTTCTGGAAAACTTACTTCAAATATTTATCCAGATGCAAAATTCCTTGGATCATTGTTTTTGAATAAACTTTATCAGCTACACTGGATCCAGGAATATTCTATAATTAGTTAAGAACCTTCATTTTCATTCCTTTCTTCCTTCATTTATTAATTTCTGGGACTTGGTCCAAATCTTATATAAAACATACACAGAAAGAGAAAACAAGTGGCCTCTTTATATAAACTAATCAAGAAGGAAATCAAGCCACCCAAATGTAGCCTATGCCGTCTGTAGTCTGTGATAAATAGCAAAACTACAGTCATGTTTTTTCTTTAAATGTTAACTGTAAAATATAAAATCCTTTTTATTAGCAACAGATGTCAAGAATGCTTATTAAACACCATGGTTTATTAAATAACATCATTTTAGACTGACTGAACTAGTGAAGACTATTTTTTTTGCATATAGGTTTGTCCAAAATTATGTGTGACTTACCACTTCTAGCCAAATATGTGAACACAAATATATGTATACCAAAATTTAAATTTAGAAGTAGAAAGACTTATACATCATGGGCTAAACTGAAACATTTTTAATTCTACAAAAGCAGATTTTCATTGGACTCCTGTGTTTAAATTTAATGAGATTTTTATACAGTACTGAAAATAAGCATTACTTTTCATATCTCAGATCTAAAAGAAATCAAGGAAGATAAAATAAAGAGTAGATTTTAAATTATATATCCTCTTTATTCTTTTTAGCAGCTTTTTCTTTGGCTTTCACAGAAAAGTTATTTGTGAAGAAATCTGTTACCTCTGTTTTTCGCTAGACCCCGCCAATTCAGAGTCACAACAGCTGTTTCTCAGCCTGAGTCAGAGAACGTATAGCTGTGGTAATTAGATAGGAACCATTATATAGGGTTTTTGCAGAAATAAAAAGTTTTAGAAACTTCTCTGAAAGGCCATGCTTGGAATATTTCGAATCCAATGTAAAGTCAATAATGAATATTAGTGTAGTAATTAAGGAACATTACATTTTCATTTTTTTTTTCTTCATGAACTAATACTTGGTTGAACTTCCTTCCTTGGCAGGACTCTTTGAAGAGACTCTGGAATTGCAGATTATAATGCTTTCAAATATTTCTTTTTCTCTTTCATTTTTACATATTGTTTGTACATGATCTATTGAGTAGCTAGAGCTAGCATGAGAGGGATTAGGAAACATTTGGCTATAAAATCAGCCTTAAATTATTTGGGCCAAAGTCAGTGTGTAATACTCACAGCCCTAAACTTGTCCAAGGAAACCAACTTTCTAGTGGTTATCTGGTGATTAACCTTATATTCATTGCTCCTTAGACATTATTCCGTAATGTTTAAATCAAGGTCACCACTGAATATAAATATATGGAGTTTGAAACCAGCAGGTGTATTGCGAACAAAGTAAAGAGCAAATAGTAAAAAGGCTTACATGTTTACCCAAGAGTTTATTTACTTTGGGATTTTTATCTGCTGCTTTGGCTTTAAAGGTTTACTAAAGGTTTACTACGGGGCATTAGAAACAAACGGGCCCTTTGTGTTTCAGGAACAGCAGGTGTTGAAACAGCTTTCTGGTTTCATTCGGACAATGGTTGTTAATGTATTTATTGACCTGACTGATCATCCTATGCCCCAAGGGCCACAGCCTCCCAGTAAAAAATTATCTGGATGTTTTTATGGCTTTCTAGTGTTGTTCCGTTCACCTAATGTGTATATTCATCTATGTGGCAAAAGATACATGTCTGGGCAAATTTGTTCCAAAAAGTAATTGCATTCAAATCCAGCTCTATAAAACAAATTCCTAAGATGTTGTTATTCTTGGACTGGCAGTGTGAACATGGATTTGTAATTACTATGGCTTTAGAAGTATTAGACATTTAACACTTTTGGGAGGATCTCACCAAATAAGGCAAGCGACTCTTAAACATACTTCAAAGGAATTTACTAGGATTTATACATGAGCTAATTCTAGCAGTTCTAGAGGTCCTAAATCTCCACTTTGGATGATTTACCTGCCCACAGCCATCTATACGACAGAGAGGAAGAGTCAAGCACCCAGCATGGTGCTAGAAATGTGCATTTCTGTGTATTGACTAAGCACCCAACAAATATTTACTGAATAAAATATCCAGAGGTATAACTCATTGGTTGTCTAGAGACATTTAATCTAACTATACCTGCATCAGTGAAGACCTTATCCCACACTCTGCTCCTTGCGTTCTTGGAGTGGGCTGTCATTCCATGACGACTTTAGTGGAGTCTAATGGATTATCTCTAAGTTAGAAGCAGTTTCCTTATTATCTGCCCAGAAGTCCCATCTCAGAAATATTCTATCGTTGTGTTCTATTTCTGAGGTCTAAAAGTTCCCACCCTATTATTTGGATTTCCAAACAGAGAGGTGTGAAGCGGGGGCAGTGGCAAGTTAAATATATAGAGTTGCAATACAATGTGTGAATTGGGTGATTTCCTCTGTGTCTTTCTTTAGTTGTGTAAAAATATACGTAGCATAAAATGTACTATCTTAGCCATTTAAAGTATATAGTTAAGTGGCATGAGGACATTTGCACTGTTGTGTAGCCGTCACCACCTCCATCTCTGGAATGCTTTTCATTTTGCAAAACTGAAGCTCTGTACCCAGAAAACAATAACTCCCCATTTCCCCTGCCTCCCCAGTACCTGGCATCTAGTGATTTTTAATGAAAATAATTATACTAAAATATCGCTGTATATCCGTAAGGAAAACTATATTCACTATCACATTTATTAATGTTTTAGAACTGACATGTGACGTAAATATATATTATATATTCATTGTTTGCCTCATCGATTTTCCTGGGAAAGGAGTGTCCTCGCATTTCTGCTTCTAACCTTCATGTCCTGTTGAAATGGTTACAGACATTAATGGTTTATTTTCAAACTTCACCAACAGCTTTGAATTTAAGTAATATATTGCAATATAATTTTTTTTCAAAGTTGATCATGTTATTCTTGATGAAAGCAGTGTAATTTTGAGATATTAAGAAAGTTGTAAATTTTTTTCACAGGTACCCTCCAACAAACGAAGCAAGGAGAAAGCAGGTAAGTCTCCTTACTGAAGTATGTCTCGCTCTTCGCGTATAGTCCTCATGCAGCCATATCGTGGGCTTAATACCCATTTTGAACAATTGGTTTCCCACAGAAAGACATTCCTTTGCATGACCAGCCTTTATCTCAAAATGTATACTATAGATTAAGAATTAAATAAAAGATTATACCTATACCAAAACAACTGCTTAGAAGATGAGTCCTCTTGACAAAATGAAGGGTATATTTAGAAATGTTCTGTGTAAATCAAAACGTTTTACGTCTTAATTTGTCGAATTTGTTAGGTCAATGACTACATAAAATAACAGCTAACAACAACCTGAACCGCCACTTCTTACCAACTAGTTAGCAGCCGTTGCTTTATGTAAACAGTTCTTTATTTGAACAGCCAGAGTGGACACATTCTGAATGTTTTTATTTGTCTTTATTTCAAATGGTCACTTGAATGCTTACACGTAGAAGAAAACTTTTTTGTGTGGTCCCACTAGGCACATTCTTCATATCTTGAACATTACATGTTTCTGAGATTATCCAATGCAAAAATAAAGCTGCTTTTCTCTGAATTTATACCTTTAAAGTCTGGTTTTGAAATAATTTTATCAAATAATGCCTCTAAAAAACAGTACTCTAATGCTGCCCTTATCTGGACTGATAGCCATCATTATTTACATTTTGAATATCCCTTTTTGCTTTAAACTCTCGGAGAACCAGTTTTAATTCGTTATTTAAAAACCCAAGATCTCAGCTTCAGTTCAAATTAATATCAGCATTGGATATCTGTTCTTCCATTTCTTGGGAAGATTTGCAAAGAGACCATTACATTGGACCGCCAGGCCACGTGACTCGTTGCAACTTAGTCATGGATGTGGCTTTAGTGTGTGTGCTGGAGCCACTAGCTGTACCACTAAAATCACCAAATGGAATTTGCTCCTGCCGTTCTGTGAAATGGCATCAAATAACCATGGTTTTGTCCATGCCCATTTTATGCTTAACACTTTAACAATATGTTGCCGAGCAAGGGCTCCCTGCCTGATGCGTGTGGGAGCTAATACTATGGCTCCAGCTTTGGAGAAGACAAAAGCTTTCATTGTGAGGTTGATTGGCAAGGAGACAGGAGGCAAAGCTCAAATCCGCCTCCCCCGTCCAAGAGCAGGGGCAGGATTCATGGGTTTCAGCACCCAATCTTCCTGGACAACGGACCCCTTGCTTCTGAAAGGGTTCTGACATTCAGCTTCTGGTCATGTGCTGGTCCTCTGTGTCCATGGCAGGGGCAGTTAAGAGTTCACAAGTGTTAATTGTGAGTGGTGTTCACAATTGTAACTTATGAGTGGTGTATCTAAGATTTAAACTTTGGTTCTGGGTCTTGTTACAAACAGGCTAGGACCAGTTCAAGCTGGTTCTGTGGTTACAGATCCTTTCTTTTTGTTGTTCATTCTTCAATCTTGAGGAATAAGGGTGACGACCACTTTAGCTAATTCCTGCTGACGAGGGGACAAAGTAAGTCAGGAAGGGCACAAAAAAGAGTGAGTAGAATACTAGGACTATACAAGCATCACAACCAGGAAACTAAAACACACTGTTTAAACCCAAAAGGAGCAAGTTAAGATAGACAGTTTGAGTCTTTACTGGCCTGGTCTGGGATCTTGGGCGGGAGCGGTCTGCTTAGAGGTGTCCACATCCTCCCTTCCTGCCCAGGTGGGGTCTCAGTCATCCTATTTCTTTTGAAAAGTAACTAACCAGAAGGCCTTCATTGGGTCCATTTCACTTAGGTTGTAGCTGACCCTCAGGGCATTGGTTTTTCCGAGTCTTGAGGAAGCCCCATCTCCTGGGCTCACACAATGTAAGTGAACATCTGTAGGAAACTTGAACCAGCCAGAAGCACACTCAGGTATGGAAGATGTAGTGGCACCTAGAGACTGTACACATCTTATAGTATCTAACTATTTTATAATACGATCATTTTCAAGGCTGTAATAATATTTGGTCCTAAGGAAGGGTCTCCTGTATGCATTTCATAAGGACTTGGCTGGAGCCTGCTTCCAGGGGCTACTCTTCCCCTAAGCAAGGCAGCCAGTAAGCCCTTATCCCAACTTAAGTTGGGACATTCATCTTTTAGTGTTTCCCATGGACTGAGGCCTCCATGAAGCAGGTAATTTCCATTGTGCTCTGATGGCCCAGCATCTTCTCAGTCTTTCTTTGGTTGTGCCTTGTGGGAGTACCATTCAGCAATATTGTCATTTCATATTAATCTCTGGATTGTCCCATTCAAAGGCAAAAAGTTCCTGAGACTCAGGACTTAGGGATATACAGTAAAAGGCATTTTTAAAGTCCAGAACTGTAAACCAAAAGTCTCCAGATAAAGTTGTAAGCAAAGTATAAGGATTTAGGACCACCAGATGTCCACAGTTTGGCTAATGGCTCTAAAGGAGGCCCTGGGCACCATCATGCCTAGTGGCTATCAGAGAGTTGTGGCCATTGGCGGGAGGTGTTGAAGCAACTACATTTCCCTTCTTGCCAGAGAAGGTTGGGACAGTCCCTTCTTCCTGTGTCCTTCCTCTCTACAAAAGGCACGTACTTGTGTTCCAACAGATGGATGGCCTTTTTGGCCAGGTAGTGGGAGTCCCAGGGGTCTTAGCCATGGTCATTTGTTCTTTCCTGCAGACATCTCATTGGGTCTTGGCTGGTCATGGCTGAGGGCTACTGCGAGCAGAGTAGCTTGTTGTCTCATGTCACATTGCTTCTGCCTTTCCTGAAATTCATCTCAGCTGTTAAACATTTTAAAAGCAACCTCAACCAGTTGAGACATTGGCATCCCCAATCCCCTTTCCAGTTTTTGTAGCTTTTTTTCCCTTATTTCTGGGGCACTCTGATAAAGTTTACCTTGACAAGTCTCGTGTTATCTGGGCGTTCTGGATCAATATCAGTATATTGTCAGTAAGCCTCAAAAGCCCTTTCAAAGAAGCTGGTTGGGTTCTCCCTGGGTCCTTGCTGTACTTCCTGGATCTTATTCAACTCTGGTTTTGAGACCCCTTTGTCAAACATTCCTCATGATGGTTTATGAGGTCTCCTGAGTTATTGGGGTCCCATCTGGTTCTGTCCGGAACAGCTTGCCCTGGAGTCCTGATCGGATTGTTTGGTCATAATTCATGGAGCCTTTTGGCTTCTTGGCGAGCCTCTTCTGATACCCTCCTACGCTCCTCCGACGTGAGGGGGGTATTCACAAGGGCCTGGATGTCAGTTATGATGATGATGGTTAGTGAGAACAGAGATGAAGGGAGTCCCCATCTTTTCGGGATCATCTCTGTAAGATGGCATGTTTTTCTTCCAGTTGCATAGATCAGAAGTAGAAGAGGGGGAGGGCTCATACTCAAATCCCCCAGGTTGGCCACGGTCATCTAAACCTACAGGGACCGTCTCAGTGAATATTGCCCTGCCTGAGGCAAAGTGCCCCCCACCCCTGCCCCCGTCTGAACTGAGTACTCCAGCGAGTCCGGGGGCAGGAGGCAGTTCCTTTCTGGCCATCTGGCAAGGAGAGGTACAAGGCTGGACCAGGGTGTAGGGAGACTGTTTCTGGAAACCCCCGCACTACTCAGTAGGCTGTCTGGCTTCGCAAGGCCAGGGAACCGCGGGAGGCACTGAAGGAGGCGCCGATGTGGTAAATCGAGGTCGTCATTTGCTTTTGACTCAGGCAAGACAGGATTCTTCTGTCCAAAATTTTACATCTCTTTTGTAAATTTTTATTCTTATAGGAAGACAAAAAGGGTTGTACATAGGGGATTTCATCCAATTTCTCCTCTCTTTTGCAAAACAGGTCTAATTGTAAAGTTATATTGGAGTTTAAGGACCCAATTTAGGGCCCTTTCTCCCCTGACTCCAATTGATGTTGGCGCCTGGCAGTGTGACAAAAGAAAACCACTTTCCTCTTATTTAGGATCAGAGCTAAATATTGACCAATTCTGAAGAATACAGCCCAAAGGACTGCAGTCAGGTATACTATTAACATCCCCCATTTTGAAAGGGTTCTCGGGGATGATTGGAACAAAATGACACGGAACAGATTCGATAAAGTTTTGCTGCGCTCATCCAATGGTTAACTCCTATTCACCAATTCTTAACAGATAAAACAGTCAGACAAACAAGACCTCCAAAACCCTGGGACTCTAACCCGGGTTTCGAGACTCTAACTCGAGCCTTTGAGTACCTGCGGCTGTAACTTTTTATATTGTCCCCCTTAAGGTGGCACTCTAATCCACAATCCTGCTGAGGTTTTTAGGCATAAGCGCATTTTAACTAGGTTACTCACCCAGATGTCTGATCCCGAAGCTGTTTCTTTTCCCAAGAGTGACAGTAGCGGGGAGGATCCTGGGGAGACTTGGCGGGCAGCCGACACCGGACAGCGGGGCCCCTAGACAGATGTGGACTGGACGTCCACGAGGGCGGCCGTGAGGGCTCAAGTCCTGCTGGGGCTACCACGCCTCGGGCAGGGGGTCACAACACCTGAATCCCTTCGCGGATGCCAGAGTTGGTCCCGAGCCGGGGCTCAGTGCCCCACGTGCATAGAAGCCAATGCTATGGCACGGCTTTTGAGAAAAAGAAAAGCTTTTGTTGCAAGGTGGACCGACAAAGTGACAGGAGGGAGGCAAGACTCAAGCCTCTCCCAGGCAGGATTAGGGGCAAGATTTAAGGGGTGCTAGCAACGGGTCTTCCTGGACAGTGGGCTCTTTGCTTCCGAAAGTGTTCTGGCTGTCAGGTTCCATTAGGGAGAGCAGTGCAGGGTTTGCGAGTGTTAACTCAGGAGCGGTGTATCTGGGGTTTAAACTTTGGTTCTGAGTCTTATTAGAAAGAAGATAGGACCAGACCGAGCTGGTTCTGCAGTGACAAATACATAACCCTCAACTACTCAACACCTAAGTGAGAAATAAGCAAAGCTCTCTTTTAAAATCATATGAATGTGTCCCAATAGTAAATTATGCCATAAGTGGAACCTTCTGTTCTGCATTTTTCTTGTTGAAATTCCAATCTGAATTTAAGAAGTTGATATTGCATTTACGTCAGCAAGGAATGTGCTTCAGTCCAGAAATGACCAAATGAGGGATTTACACAAATGAGCAGCATGTGAAGGGTTTAGACAAAGTGTTCCTTGGAGACTGATAACTAGAATGTTACCTTTTTTTTTTTTTCAAATCATAAGCATATTCAGTTTGTTGTAATTAAAGGATATTTTCCACCATGTAAAAGCTCCAATCAAGAGAATAAATAAGAAACAACCATAGTTACCTCCTGGCCAAAAATCACAAGTACTTTTCTGAGAAATCTTCAACGAGGACATTCAGCTCCGGTGACTCTGATGTGGTGAAAAGTGCCAGATTGGATGTGGAATTTATCTAGGAACATTCAGATGTCATGCAGTGGGGGTTCAGCCGACCAGAGACTGAGTTTTCAGCTGCCAATCTACTCGGCCAGCTAGTGTTTCATTTTGACAGACAAAATTGGATAGGCAAGCAGGCCAGCAGAAACTAGAAAAGAGTCAAATTTTCACATAAATATTTATGGAAAGCACTCTGGGAGTAGGAAATATTGGTGAAGTATGTCTGAGAACAATTTTTCTGCACATGTAAATCAGAGAATTTTTGAAGCCTAATTTAAATTTCTGTGCAAATGTCAAACACTCCATACGTTTAAGTTTTTTTCAATTATCGTCATCTTATTTTTATCTCTCAACTTTCAAACTAAATTATTTTCACAATTTAAATGTGTAGTGGCCATTCCTTCCCGCTGTTTGTAAAATGTGAAGTCGACTCTCCTCATTTTGAACTTGGCTTCCCATGATCGCATCTTCCCCACCCCCCCCCCCCCCAAAAATGAAATCGCCACATTTATTTTCCTTTTATGTGCCTAGAAAATGGCAGTGAAGTGTCCTATGAAAGAGGCGGGGAATGGCCAGGGCACTGCGATGCCAGACTGGGCTTTGTGCTTCAAAGGCATACTATTCGTTTTTGAAAACAAAAGATGTAGTCTGTTTGTAATCGCTAACAATTCCTTGGGTTTCCCGCTTGATTTTTAAGCTGTTAGTTTCTTTAAATCTCTTTTTAAATGCCACACTGCATTATAAACGATGACACTTAGCGAATGTGGCATTTCCACATTTACACCAACAAAAGAAATGTATCTCAGAAGAGCGTACGATACATGTAGTAATAGCAATAAAACACGAAGGGCATCCATTTGCTTTTCTCCACGAACTATTGGAACGTAGCTTTATTCACATTAAAAAAAAAATCATCTCTAATTTAATTTGACCTACACACCCCCCCATCTCATTTCACCCATTTCTCAGATTCCTCATCCTATCACCCACACATTCACTAGACTATGAGATCTATAAGTAATTAGATATAACACTGAAATAGAGCTTAGAAAGTCCTCTTTCCTAAAGATTTTCTCACTTCCCTGGTAATTCTTCAAAAAAGAAAAAGAATATGCTCTTCACTCATTCCTTCCATTTCACGTTCACATTTTGTTAGCAAATCAGCACAACAGACTTTTCATTTCAATCCAAACAAGGTTAGAAGGAAAGAGTTCCTCCCTGAGCACTTGCTGCTATGCCCACGCGTCTGGGGACCCTGGGTGTTGTTCTGCTCTATAAGAAGGTTATTCAGTGGAATAAAAGTCTGTAACATTTGCGGTTGATTTCAACCATGATTTCTTCTTGACCGGAGTGTCCAAGGGCTTCTCTGTCTGTTTTACCAGATGTAATCTGGCGATCAGACTGGAGAGGCCACTCAGTGTATACAGACGTGAGGTGTAACATGGCGTAGGAGGAGGGCGTGAATGGGACCCT
The DNA here is from genome assembly GCF_000151845.1 of Pteropus vampyrus. Classification (NCBI taxonomy): domain Eukaryota; kingdom Metazoa; phylum Chordata; class Mammalia; order Chiroptera; family Pteropodidae; genus Pteropus; species Pteropus vampyrus. The sequence continues at coordinate 1,869,790 of NW_011888852.1, read as the reverse complement.
GCCTCACTGTTTCTTCTGGAAGGTGATTCCTGATGATTCTTCCTGATGAGATAAAACTGCCTGAGCCACAGTTTCCTCTGGTGTCAGTCACTGGTGAGGGATAAGGGCGGAGCCCAGCGTTAAGTCGTTGTTACTGCTTTCAGTGGTAGATTAAGAGAGTGTGTCACTAAATAAACACGTTTTTCTAAGCAGTTTAAACTGTCCACAGGGACCAAGAGATCTCGGCCTAGTAGTAGAAGAATCTACTATGATAATAATGGAATAAAGTCTCCAAATTTACACCTATCGTGCTGTTTTCTTTGTTAGATAAAAAGCCGAAATAGAAATAAATGGTATATATATATTATAATATGGTTTTCTTAATGGAATGAAGACTTTATTTTTGAAAAGTGAATATAAATGTTCATAAACATACAGATATGTAAAAAATTAACCCAGGTAGCTATGGTTGACTTAATGTGACATTAAATTCAGTTTCTCATCATATTTATTTTTCATGACTTCAAATTTGTAAATAAGAGACTAAAGCCAAATTTCATCATTACTCACTATCAAGAACATTTAGATCATGCACTAATATACTGCCCTTTGCTTACAGTATATGTTTCCTTCAAGATTGCCTACCTTTCTCTTCTATTTAGAAAACAATTTTAAAGTCTAAGTAAAATAAGATCACATCTGAAGAGATCACTTACTTTTTTCACTCAGTAATTTCACAGGGGCAGCCAAGACAAATCCTCCAAGAGCAACTTCAAAAGGGGCTTAGTGGCCATAGCCACTCATCCTTCCTGCAAGCACTGTAATTGCTGTCCACCTTCTCAGCTTCACTGTGTTATGGCGTTCATCAGGCCCATTACCAGCAATACGAGGGATCTGCCACACACGATTCACAAGAGTTAGAGATGTAGAGTATGTGTGAAGTCAAAAGTATGGCCAAAGCCAATGATGATGAACAAAAGCATATACTACAGAACATCCATATTCTTCTCTTTCATCAAATGCCCAAGCTCATGAATTTCTTGGCACCCCTCATCAATCCCAATCGGAAATTATAACTTCGTTTTAATTTATCAACTGTTTGTTGAACATCTGCTATGTCCTTAGCCCTCTGCAAGGCATTAGCAACACAATGATAAATAAGATAAAGTTATTCTTCATTCAAGAAACTCACCTAACTTAAATTCTCCCTTAAGATTTCTTCAGTGAAACCGGAACTTTTCAATAAATGTTTAGTGAAATTTACAGTAATTCACTAAGAGTTTGAAACTGTAACTTCATGTGGCTACACCAAGGGGGACAATTACCATCATGTGGCAGTATGCCCACACGAGGCAAAACGAAAGCATCCAAGTGTGCCCAGAGAATCCTTCCTTCTGTTTGATTTTAATTAGTGTGACTGTCTCTCTTGAAATGCAAATCCCACATAAAGCTTATATAAATCTACTTAAAATATACTCTTTCCCTCTACATTTGAGTTGTATAGTTTATCATGAATACTTAGTTACAGCCCTGCCAGCTGCCGAGTTAAATACAGATGGGAGAAGGAGAGTGGTCATTATCCACCACTCCTACCCCATGCAGCTGGTGTTCGAGTTTTCCAGGCCAAGGCTTCCCAAACATCCACCAATGAGCCCCAGATAGCAGGGAGTCATGGGAATGGCCGAACCAGCAAATACGCAGTTTGTTTTCCATAAAGAATTCAGATGACTTTTGCATTTCTGTTCCCTCTGTTCAGATGCTCATCCCTGATTCAGCATGGCTGTGTCCTCTTCATCCAGCCTAAATACCACCTGCTTTTAAAAGGCTTCTCTCTCCACTCTATCTAAAGAGGTTGGCTCCTCCCCCCACCCCCTAGTTTCTGCCTCTGCAGTCTCTTTGTTACCTTCACAGCACTTGATGGAATTTGTCTTTTTTTTCCTCCTTCCCTCCATCCCTTCATTTCTTCTTTCTTTCCCTTAGGCAGGAAAGTTCGTGTCTTGATCATTACTTTATTCCTTGCTCCCCGCAGACTGCAAAAACGTTTGCAGACTAATGAGTCCCTGAATGATTATTGTATATTATATAATTATGTGCCATCCAGAAAAGTATATGTCAATTGAGTTCGTCCAGTGGCTTTGTGACTCTCTTGGCAAATTGGGTAAGTCTGTGATGTTAGAGGAAGACAGATGATCAGTACTTGTTGAGTTTCAGTCAAGCATGATGGTGCATTTTTCACGAACATTCATTTAGTCAAGCCTCAAAACAACCCTGTGAGTAGCAGGTATTATCTTCATTTTATACATATGAAAAGGCAATTGTCAAGGAGGTTAAATTTCTCAATGAATGTCTGAGTTTGAATTTAAACGTGGTTCTCTTTGATTTTCAAGACCATGTATTTTTCACTAATCAAATACTTTTTGAGACTAGTGGGAGGTTTGCTAGTTGCTACCGCTTGTCCATCCATAAATCCCAACCACTGTATTTTATGTCTTCACAAACTGGTTAAGGAGGCATGATGACTCCTTACAGGGAACCCAAAGAAGAAAAAGACAGTGTCTTCCCTCAAGGAGCTTACGAGAGTAAACAAACAGAATTGAGGGACATAGGCAGGATCCTTAAGATGGAGGAAACGGTATTTCTGCAAATATTATTAATGAAGCTTTTTTAAAAAGTCTCCTTATAAATAGTAACCTTTTATAAGAGAATGAGTTCCGGAGGCCAAGCCTAAGCAAAGCAAGGCTTGGCCTCTGGAACTCATTTGACGCATCAAAGCTGTTGCTGCGTCCACAGCGCCTTCGTGCGAACGGGGACCTGAGTGACCCCTAACCGTACAGACGAGTCGGTACCCGTCTCTCCCTTTCATATAGTCTAGGAAATGACGCAGGTTCTTCTAGAGGACAAGAGACTTTGAAAAGATGAGATTGTGAGCAGAGGAGCAGAAAAGCAGAGGGCAATTACAACAGTTAGTAGTTAATTTGTTGGCAACAGGGAAAGAACGTTATCTTGTTAAAGAATCCTCCGATATACTCAATAATTTCTTCAGCCAGAGACACGGAAGTGTCCATTTGTTTTGTTGTTCATTATCATCTATTGCAAACAATAGACCTTCGCTGAAAACCATCC
>NW_011888852.1:1862199-1865653 GCF_000151845.1 Pteropus vampyrus | reverse complement strand
ATTACTTCTCACAGCCAAGAGGCAGAGCAGAGGCTAGCCCCTCTGTTGACTGTGCTAATCCCCCAAGCAGAGTTAGCCAGGTGCATAGCACTCCGTGATGCTCTGTGTCATGGCTCCTATAGAATTCTATAACTTCCACTGTAAGTTCCTTATGAGCAGGAACCAAGACTTATTCTTTGCACCCCTGGTGCCTTGCCACATCGGACACCCTCGGTGAAATGAATGAAAAAATGAAATAATTATTCATTTTACATTTGTAACAACCATGTGAGGTAAGCAATATAGTAAATATAGTAATTATCTTGATTTTATAGAAGCTGAGGATAATAGGTGTTAAATGATCTGTCAGAGTTTATGCATCTATTAACTGGTAGGCAAAACTAATATTGAAATTATCGAATAATGTTTCTAGCACACTAAGTATTAATTGTAACAAATTTTGGGTGGAGTCTTTAGAGTTTTCTATAGGTAGTATCATGTCATCTGCAAATAGTAATAGTTTTACGTATTCTTTTCTAATTTGGATGCCTTTTATTTCCTTTTCTTGTCTGATTGATGTGGGTAGGCCTTTCAATATTACATTGAATATTAGTGGTGATTTTGGGGATCTTTGTCTTGTTCCTGGTCTTAGAGGAAAAGCTTTTAGCTTTTCCACACTGAGTAGGATATTGGCTGTGGGTTTGTCACATATATGGCCTTTATTATATTGAAGTGAGTTTCCTCTATACCCACTTTGTGGAGACTTTTTATCATAAATGGATGTTGAATTTTGTAAAATGGTTTTTTGGTATCTATTGAGACAATCGTATGGTTTTATCCTTGGTTTTGTTGATGTGGTCTATCATCAAATCTATTAATTGATTTGTGCCTGTTGAACCACTCTTGTACCCCTGGGATAAATCCCACTTGATTGTGGTTTATAATCTTTTTGACGTATTATCGAATTCGGTTAGCTAAAATTTTGTTGAGAATTCTTACATTTGTGTTCATCAGGAATATTGGCCTGTAATTCTTTTTTTTTTTTTTTTTTTGTACTATCTTTGTCTTGTTTTGGTATCAAGATTATGCTGGCCTCATTGAATGAGTTTGGAAATATTCCTTCCTCTTCAATTTTTAAAATAGTTTGAGAAGGATAAGTATTAATTTCTCTTTAACCGTTTGTTAGACTTTGAAGCCGTCAGCTCTTTGACTTTTGTTTGTTTGGAGTTTTTTGATTGCTGCTTCAATTTTGTTGCTAGTAATCGGTCTGTTCAGATTTTCTGTGCCTTCCTAGTTCTGTCTCAGAAGGTTTTATGTTTCTAAAAATTCATCAATTATTTCTCCAAGGTTTTAAGTTTGTTGGCATGTAATTGTTTATAATATTTTTAGTGATCCTGTGTATTTCTGTTGTGTCGGTTGTAACCTCTCTTCTTTCATTTATGATTTTATTTATTTGTGCCCTTTTTTTCTTGAGTTTGGCTAAAGGTTTGTTCAGTTTTGTTTATCCTTTCAAAAGACCAGCTCTTAGTTTCATTGATCTTTTCTATTGTTTTTTTTTTGGGGGGGGGCGCTATTTTATTTCCACTCTGATATTTATTATTTTCTTCCTTCTACTAACTTTAGGTTTTGTTGTTCCTCTTTTTCTATTTCCTGTAGGTGTAAAGTTAACTTGTTTATTTGGGATTTTTCTTGATTCTTAAGGTAGGCCTGTGTAGCTATGAACTTCCTTCTTAGAACTGCTTTTGATGTATCTCATAAATTTTGAGAAGTCGTGTTTTCATTTTCATTTGTTTCAAGATATTTTTGGATTTTCTGTTTCATTTCCTCTTTGATCTATTTGTTGTTTAGTAACATGTTGTTTATCTCCACATATTTGTGTTTTTTCTAGTTTTCTTCTCATAGTTCATTTCTAGTTTCATACCATTGTGGTAAGAAAAGATGTTTGATATGATTTCAGTCTTTTTGAATTTATTGAGAGTTATTTCATGACCTAATATGTTACCAATCTTGGAGAATGTTTCATGTGTACTTGAAAAAACTGTATTCTGCGGCTTTTTAATTTAATGTTCTAATATTATCTAGTAACATTTAAGGCCATTACTTCTTTATTAATGTTCTGTTTGGACAATCCATCCCGTGACATTGGTGGGCTGTTTAAGTCCCCTACTATTATTTTATTGTCAATTTCTTCCTTTATGAGCATTAATATTTGTTTTATATTATTTAGGAGCTCCTATATTAGGTACATATTTACGGTTGCTATATCTTCTTTTTTGATTGACCTTTTCTGTGTAATTATGTAATGCCTTCTTTGTCTCTTCTTACAGTCTTTATTTTAAAGACTCTTTTGTCTGATATGAGAATCACCACCTCAGCTTTCTTTTTGTTTCTATGTGAATGGAGTATCTTTTTCCACCCTTCACTTTAAGTCTGTGTGTGCCTTTCCATCTAAAGTGAGTCTCTTGTGGGCAGCATATATATTGGTCTTGTTTTTTATCCATTTAGCCCATCTATGTCTTTTGATGGGAGCATTTAGTCCACTTATATTTAGTGTAATTACCGATAGGTTTATATTTATTGGCTTTTTGTTAAGATTTTTTTTTGGTTGTTTTTATAGTTCTTTTCTGTTCCTTCTCTTGATCTTTTTCCTTTTGGTTTGCTGATTTTCTATACTGTTTTATTTGAATTCCTTTCTCTTTATTTATTTTGTGTGTGTATTTTTTTGTAGTTTTCCGGTTTGTGGTTACATGAGGTTTGTATATATCAATCTATATCTATAGCAGTATATTTTAAGTTGATAAGTGTTTAAATTCAAAAGCTTTGTAAAAGCGTTACATTTTTACTTCTCCCTCCATGTTGTATGTTTTTGACATTGTATTTGACATACCTTTTTGTTTTGTATATCCCTTAATTATTTATTGTAGTTATAATTTTGCTACTTTTATCTTTTAATCTTCATATTAGCTTTTTAAATGACTGATTCACTATGTTAATTCTATATTTGCCTTAACCTGTGAGATTTTTGTCCTGTATTTTCTTATTTCGGGCTATAGACTTTTCTCTTCTGCATCAAGAAAGCCCTTTAACTTTTCTTGTAAAGCTGGTTTAGTGGTGATGAATGCCTTTATTTTGTGATTGTGTGGGAAATTCTTTATCTATCCTTTAATTAGGAATGTTAACCTTGCCAGATATAATATTCTAGGTTATAGGTTCCTTTCTTTCAGCACTTTAAATAGTTCCTTCCTGTCCCTTCTGGCCTGTAAAATTTCTGCTGAGAAATCAGCTGATAGCCTTATGGGGTTTCCCTTGTACGTGACTTGTTTTCCTCTTTCTCCCTTCAAGATTGTCTCTTTATCCTTAACTTTTGCCATTTTAATTACACTGTCCTGGTGTGGGCTCTTTCGGTTCATCTTGTGTGGAACTCTGCTTTCTAGACCTGGATGTTTATTGCCTGCCCCAGGTCAGGGAAGTTTTC
>NW_011888852.1:1857221-1861949 GCF_000151845.1 Pteropus vampyrus | reverse complement strand
TTTTGTCTGATATGAGAATCACCACCTCAGCTTTCTTTTTGTTTCTATGTGAATGGAGTATCTTTTTCCACCCTTCACTTTAAGTCTGTGTGTGCCTTTCCATCTGAAGTGAGTCTCTTGTGGGCAGCATATATATTGGTCTTGTTTTTTATCCATTCAGCCCATCTATGTCTTTGATGGGAGCGTTTAGTCCACTTACATTTAGTGTAATTACTGATAGGTTTATATTTATTGGCATTTTGTTAAGATTTTTTTTGGTTGTTTTTATAGTTCTTTTCTGTTCCTTCTCTTGATCTTTTCCCTTTTGGTTTGCTGATTTTCTATACTGTTTTATTTGGATTCCTTTCTCTATTTATTTTGTGTGTGTATTTTTTTATAGTTTTCCGGTTTGTGGTTACATGAGGTTTGTATATATCGATCTATATCTATAGCAGTATATTTTAAGTTGATAAGTGTTTAAATTCAAAAGCTTTTTAAAAGCATTACATTTTTACTTCTCCCTCCATGTTGTATGTTTTTGACATTGTATTTTACATATCTTTTTGTTTTGTATATCCCTTAATTATTTATTGTAGTTATAGTTTTGCTATTTTTATCTTTTAATCTTCATATTAGCTTTTTAAATGACTGATTCACTATGTTAATTCTATATTTGCCTTAACCTGTGAGATTTTTGTCCTGTATTTTCTTATTTCGGGCTATAGACTTTTCTCTTCTGCATCAAGAAAGCCCTTTAACTTTTCTTGTAAAGCTGGTTTAGTGGTGATGAACGCCTTTATTTTGTGATTGTGTGGGAAATTCTTTATCTATCCTTTAATTAGGAATGTTAACCTTGCCAGATATAATAGTCTAGGTTATAGGTTCCTTTCTTTCAGCACTTTAAATAGTTCCTTCCTGTCCCTTCTGGCCTGTAAAATTTCTGCTGAGAAATCAGCTGATAGCATTATGGGGTTTCCCTTGTACGTGACTTGTTTTCCTCTTTCTCCCTTCAAGATTGTCTCTTTATCCTTAACTTTTGCCATTTTAATTACACTGTCCTGGTGTGGGCTCTTTCGGTTCATCTTGTGTGGAACTCTGCTTTCTAGACCTGGATGTTTATTGCCTGCCCCAGGTCAGGGAAGTTTTCAGCCATTATTTTTTCAAATATACTTTCTAATGTCTTCTCTCCCTTCTTTTACTGGAATAAAATGAGAATACCAGTGCACTTAATGCTGTCCCAGAAGTTCCTTATACTATTCTTGTTTTTTGAAATTCCCTTTTCTTTTTGCTGCTCTGATTTGGTGGTTTCCACTATTCTGTCTTCCAGGTCACTGATCTTTTCTTCAGTAGTAACTGATCTGCTCCGTATTTATTTTTCATTTCAGTTCTTATATTTTTCACTTTTCCATTTCAGTTATTCAGTATTCTTCATCTCTAATTCATTTTTATTATATTTTCTAACTCTTTTTGAAGTTCTTTCTGAGTTCCTCTCTTCTACTCTCACATTGGCTGAGCATCCTCATGACTATTTCTCTGACTTCTTTATGAGGCAAATTACTTATCTTCATTTCATCAGAGTTGGTTTTTTTCTGTTGTTTTTTTTTTTTCTTGTTCCTTCATTTGGAGCGTATTCTTCTGTCTCCTCATATTGTTTGACTTTCTGTGTTTGTTTCTATGAGTTAAATTAAATACCTGTCTCTCCCAATTTTAAAATTTGGTATTATGTAGAAATGGCATATGTGTTTACTGTGTGCCGGGTGGTTTTGGCAGGCGGGTTGGAATTGGAGCTGGCTTGTGTGGTTCCTGGGGTGCTGTCTGAACAGAAGCAGTGGGTTTGGGGCAGTTTAGCGTGGAGCGCATGCGCATGGAGTGCATGCACGTGCTGCTGTCTATAGTCAGCCTGGAGTCAGGGCAGGGCACCCTAGTGTGTGCGTGCTGCACCACTCTGCAGGTCACGGTGGTGTCAGCCCTGTGTGTCCACACACTGTGCTGTGAGACCTTGTCCCGGCTGTCCACAGCCTAAGTTGGGTCCAGGTAGAGCAGCCCTGTGCGCCTGCGTGAGGCAGCACCCTGTTGGCACAGTATGTCCTGATCCTGGTGAGGCTGCCAGGTGAGCACATGTGCAGTACTCCTTGTTGATTTGTCCTCTGCCTGAGCAGAGTCTGTAGGGGCAGCCCTGCGAGCCCACACACGGCAGCACCCTGTTGCTTCTACTCTTATTCTGGGTGGGGCTGCCTGGTGTGTCTACACAGGACACGCCCAGTTGATTTCATTGACAATTCAGGGAGCTGGATCTGGCTGGGTACGCTGTAGTGGCATTCTGTGATTATGCTCTTACTCCTGGTGAGGCATCCTGTTGGATGTGCACAGCAGTGGCCTGGTGCTGGAATGCCTCAGTGTCATGTTGGACCTGCTGGATCAAGCTCCAGATGGGAGGACCCTGTAGGTGATTGCTATTGCGCCCGCTTGTTCCTGCTGGAGCTAGTTATGGGAGGGGTGGCTGCAGGTTGGCCAGAGCACTTGAATATAGCTCCTGCCCACATTAGCCAAGAGCAGGGGGGACATAAAAGAGGGCGCTCACCAGTTGCCTCCATCCTGGAGGCGCCCCTCAGGTTTTAGGGAGCTCTTGTAGTTCCCCAGCTTTCTCTATGTGGTCTTTCTCTTGTCTTATGCAGAATCTGTTCAGTTATCCCTCAGGGGTCTCTCAGGAGAAATCGCTCTACAGGTGTGCATTGGATGTGTTCATGGGAGGACACTAGCTCTACATCCTCTCACGCTGCCGTCTTGGACCCGCCTCCCGGCACACTATATATTGAGTGTTGTTTTGCTTCTGTTTTTCAGAAAGTTTTTTCTTACTTTGATTTTAAAGTTGGTTATTTGAAAAGATAAATTACCCACAGCAGTATTGTCTAATAGAAGTATAATGCAAGCCACAAATATGAGCCAAATATGTCATTTGAAATCTGTTAACCTCATTAAAGAAAGTAAAAAGAAACAGGTGAAATTAATTTTAATAACACTTTATTTAGCCCATATCTCCAAAAATATCATTTCAACATAAAATAAAAATAAAAATTAGCTATGAGATGTTTCACTTTTTTATATTAAGTATTCAAAATCTGAGAAGTATTTCACACTTACAGCACATCTCAGTTCAGACTAGTCACGTTTCTAATGATCAATAGCCACATGTGACTGGTGGCTACCGTTTTGGATAGCACACCTTATCATACTCTTTTGTAAGTCACTCTGTGATTTCCTGTTTGACATGGTCCTGTAGAGAGTGGTATTGGGTGGATTAATTCCAAGTGGTGAGAGAGGACATGTCATCTTGGAATAGCTAGCGAAGATCAGTGAGCCTCCAGTGTGAGTTACAGTGTCTTTTCCTCCATCGTTTTGATTTTAAAATGCTTATAGGGATTGTAGATTTCCTTCGTGCATTTATTGAAAGCACTCCTACCTTCAGCTGCAATCTAGTTTTTATGTTTGATATTTCTTAACACAAAACTAAAGAACATTGTTCTTTATGGAAACAGAACATGTGGGTGGTGGAGACAGAGAGACCTAAGTTTGAGTCTAGGCACCTGTCACTTACTAGCCTTGTCATGAAAGGCAAGTTACTGAAATAACTGAAGTTATTGAAGTAAGTCTCTTTTTACTCATCTGTGAATGTACATAAAACATACATATTTAGCAAAATTATTATGGGGGGTTATGGGATAATAGGTGAAGTATGATGCCTGTGCGTGGTTAATACATGGTAGCTATTACTTGCCTTAATAATAATTAATAGTAATAATATTATTATTTATTTAATTAATAATGGTAATAAACAAGTTTCTCATAATCACCTCCAACTACAACTTAACATTTACTGAGTACCAAAACAATGAATTATAAAGCTTTTTAATGGTGAATACAAGGCCCTAAACTAAGACTGGAGCTAGAAGCCAAAATGTTCTAGCTTTTACGATAGCAAAGCTCATTCTTTATGTGTCATTTTGAATAAGTCACATTCTGTTTCTTCATGTGTTAAACGTGAAGTGTTTTGGTAGTGTGACCACTTAGCATAACCAATATTTCACAGATAAGTATACTCTGTTTACTATTCTGAAAGGAAATTTATTGATAGAAGATACACATCATTTCAAAAACCAGCATAATACCTTAAGTATAATAAATGCGATAAACAGGAAAGTAATTCATAATTAAGTTTTTATTTGATATATAATGTTAAGCTTGACTATATTAGAAGATCATGATAAAAAATCTAATGCTTATAATGAATAGTTTGGATTAAAAAAACGTAAAAATATGAGACGTCATTTGGTAGACGATTATAAGAAAATAAAGGAATGGAGATGAGGGTAGAATTAGAATAAAACCAGGGTTGGGATGAGTAATAACAGATAGTCTTATAAGTGTGTGATAAAAGGCAGAAGAAAATAACCTTAATTAAAGTAACGATTACATGTCAAGACAAATTGCCAACTGTTAATATGGAGAAAATGGGAAAGTTTCATTACTGGCAAATGAGCTGGGCTTTATTCATGTATGTTGCCACAATATTTAATTCTCTGTGTTATAACACAGGGTAGGGTAGGAACCCCAAACCTGTCTCCTTTCTTGACATTCCTACCACGTGTCAATGAGTACAGCAGTCTCATTTTTAAAAACTTAGCTAACTAAAAAATAAATGCTTTAAACATAGATGATCATATTTAACATTTTTAAATAATCGCTAAATAA
>NW_011888852.1:1851757-1856324 GCF_000151845.1 Pteropus vampyrus | reverse complement strand
AAAATAACCTTAATTAAAGTAACGATTACATGTCAAGACAAATTGCCAACTGTTAATATGGAGAAAATGGGAAAGTTTTATTACTTGCAAATGAGCTGGGCTTTATTCATGTATGTTGCCACAATATTTAATTCTCTGTGTTATAACACAGGATAGGGTAGGAACCCAAAACCTATCTCCTTTCTTGACATTCCTACCACGTGTCAATGAGTACACCAGTCTCATTTTTAAAAACTTAGCTAACTAAAAAATAAATGCTTTAAACATAGATGATCATATTTAACATTTTTAAATAATCGCTAAATAAGAAGAAGGCGAAAAAAGACTAAATATTAGTCCTCCCACAATGTTCATGGTAACTTCATAGCTGGAAAATTCAGTGTGTATTCAAATCATGTGAAAACTACTTTCTGTTTGTATGTAAAATGGAATGAAGTTCTAGTCTCAGAGAAACTCATATAGCTTATGTGGCAGGAGATTTGAAGACCATGTAGAATGCAGGACAATTCTTCATCGTGTAGGTTTGTCCCATGACTTTCACACAGTCTCTCGACACTAGCGGGATTTCTCAATCGCTGCGGCGAACAAAAATGCACTCCCCGCATTCTTCACCCCAAGAGCTCCCTTCTAGGAGGTGGACAGTCTCCACTGGGAACCACTGGCTTAGAGAGAAAGAAAACGCTTGCATTCAAGGCTTTCCACACACACACACACACACACTAATCTAGCAGCATGACTCGAGGTTGGGTACCTCCTGGAGCGGGACTGAGTGGATGGACAATTGTCACCTGGTCTTTCAACTGAGCAGTGCCAACCTTGAAGTGTCCCTCGACACTTCAAATGCTAGCTGGGCACTCTGCTTGTTGGTGGCTTTGAAAGACTCTCTTTCCAAGTAGCAGGTATAAGCAAGGCTTCACGTGCCTACACTACTCTTCAAAGAACCACCACTGGATAAATGAGAATGCAACGCATGTCTGCTATTCCATTGGAATAATTACATATATGCTAGTTTTCCTTTTCGCTGAGCTCTTGTTTAAAGGGAGACCACAAATTCTGTTCACCTTTTAGGAGTTTTAATGATATATAAAGGCTTTTCTTATCTATTCATAGCTCCAGGCTCACATCAAAATCAATCTGTCATTTGATAGCAATCAGCAGTTCAAATTAACTCTCAGATTCAGAAAGGATTGTAATTCCTCTTTAAAAGTCATCTTTCAATTGTGAAAGCAAACCGATTTCTCTTTTGGAAATTCACTGAAGGCAAGCTTGTCAGCCTGTCTATTTTGGGTAACATTGCAAGGTTTCTGAAAGGTTCACTTGAGCTATATAGTAGCATACAACATGAATTTAGATTTCACGTATAAAAATACCTCCCTATTGCTCATGGCCTTTTTTGGTAAGTAATTCCACACTCCCTATTTTATTGCCCATGGGATGAAACCCAGAAAACTTGCCTGGCCATCAAAGTTCCTAAGCATCCTGACCACCCTTACCCCCAGCTACCCCTGGCCACATCACTGGACACACTCACCTCACTCCCTCTGGCCTACACTTCACCTGTACGCCCCTTCTCACAGGTGGCACTCAGGCCAGACGCAGGAGACTCCGGGCCTGCAGTTGAAACCCTACGCGGTTACTTAATCACTTCACTTTCAGACTCAATCTTTTTGCAAGCGCAAAGCAGTTAGAATAAACTGCAGTAATGTGCATGGAATGCTTAGGACATACCCTGGCACACAGTAGGTGCTCCAGAAGTGTTAGTTTCTTTCTCGTCTCCCTTTTACGGTCTTCATCTCATGATCTATAAAAACACTGTCTTTGATCTCAACCCAAATTCCACTTCTGTGAAAATTTCCGTCTAGATCTCAGCTGGAAGTACTCAAGCATTTACAGATGAAGAAATTGGGTACAGAGAAATTAACTACCTCAGGGCTTCATGACTGAGAAGTGGGAGAGCACAGATTCTAACCTAGGTAGGTCGGCTCTAGAGTCCGTGTTTTTGTTAACATAACACAGATTTTGTTAAAAATAGCTTTATTGAGATTTAATTTAGGTGTCATACAACTCACCCACTTAAAGTGTACAATTCATCGGTTTTTATTATAGTCACAGAATTGTATAACTGTCACCATAATCAATTTGAGAACATTCTCATCACTCCAGAAAGAAACCCCACAGCCATTAATAGTCACGTCCCAGAGACCTTCTGGTCTCTGGCCGCTGCTAATCTACTTCCTGTCTCCATGGATTTGTCTCTTCTGGGCATTTTGTATAAACGGTATCATCTGATACATGGTCTTTGTGCCTGGTTACTCTCTCGCCATCATATTTTTAAGGTTCGTCCATGTTGCGGCATGTATCAGTACTCCATTTCTATTTATTTCTGAATAATATTCTATTGTATGACTCTGTTACAGTTAGTTTATCTCTTCATTAGTTTATGGACATTTAGATTCTTCCCACTTGTTGACTCTTATGACTAATGTAATTATAAATATTCATTACACTTTTTGTATAAGCATGTTTTTATTTCTCTTCCGTACATACTTGGAATTGCTGGGCCATATGGTAACTCCATATTAAGTTTTTTGAGGAACTGCCAAACTATTTTCCAGAGTGGATGCGCCAGTTTAAATTCCCACCAATAATGTATGAGGATTCCAGTTTCTCTACATCTTCGCCAACACTTATTATCTGTATTTTTTTTATTATAGTCATCCTAGTGGATAGGAATAATATCCGATTGTGTTTTTTGTTCGCATTTGCCTAATGACCAATGATGTTGAACATCTTTTCTTATGTCTTCCTTAAATATCTTCCTTGAATAAATGTCTGTAAAATCTCTTAAAAATAAAAAATAAAAAAAATTCAAAATTGGGTTATTTGTCTTTTTAACATGTTGAACTGTAAGTTTTTTTTATTATTCTTGTATACAACCATATATAATTTGAAAAATATGTATGTTTTGAAAATTTGAAAATATTTTTTCCTATTCAGTGGCTTGTCTTTCTACTTTCTTGATGACTGAAATACAAATTTAAAAATTTTGATGACTTGCAATGTATTTATTATATTCTTATGTTGCTTATGTTTTGGGGGTTGTATCTAAGAAGGCTTTGCCGAACCCAACCCAAAGTCCTAAAGATTCAATCTCCAGGTTTTCTTCTAAAAGTCTTGTAGTGTTGGCACTTACAAAAATGTCTGTGATCGCATGGAATTAATTCTGGTATGGTCTAACCAAGGAGTCTGACTCCATATTTTTACATATGGATATCCAGTTGTTCCAATATCACTTGTTGAAAAAACTGTTCTTTCTTCCCACTGAATTGACACCCTCGTTGTAGTTAATTTATTTAATTTCACTACTCCTGTACCTCTATCTCTTCTACTCCCTGCCCATCAGATCCCTTTATCCTCACGGACTACATTTTCTTCCTTAATCACACCATGCTCTTCCATGATTTTGTGCTTCCCTGTACCTTTCCAGCCTGTCTCGAATACAGTGCCCCATCTCGTCTGCCTGCCAAACTCCTACTGTCCTTAAGGCCAGCTCTAATGGAACCCACTTTGTCTAGTTTTTATGGCTTTACCTCTAGCACTTCTGCAGTCTTTTCGAAGATGTTTTACTTTATATACTAGATCATTATCTAGTTATTGACAATTTCTCTGCTTTTTTTTTTTTACTCTCATTTTCTTTCTTCAAGCACCTGGCACAGTGTCCAGTAGACACTATAGACTGAAATCTGTTGACTTGAATCAATAAAAATAGCCCTGGCCAGGAATCTTAGGGGCTATAAGAAATTCAGCAAGATCCTAAAGAAATCAAGTATTCAATAAATATAAAAGTTAATAAAATGAAAACTGCAACCCGCAGTGAAAACATTATAATTTTCTCATGCTTCTGATAAATTTCCTGTGGACTTGTCATTGCTATATCGCTGTTAAGAACAGAGAAAGCTAGTAAAAATTTTACAGGACCATAAAATATTTTGTGAGCTAATGCGCTTTCTAATGTATCTTATAGACTGCATCACTGAGGGTATTTTAAGGCAGATTTGTGAATGTGTAGCTGTCATTTAGTTTTTATAGCACCTTTAAAGAAGATTGAGAACATTTTAGTTGCCATCCAAGCCATTTTCAATGTATATGCCTTTGGCCCTTATTTTTAAAGAATATTTATTTACAATGGTGTTTATGAAACCAACATTATATACAGCCATCTGAAACTGAGTATGGAATGCTGCAGTAAATAACAGAATATAACAATAAAATGAGAAGAAGATACTTTTTCAAGGCCAATTTTAACAACAACAACAAAAAAACCAATAGAACATTTGATGTTTTTCAAATTAGGGAGTAATATACACTTGTAAAAACCAGTGAAACAATATAAAGATGTTTAAAGTAAAATTCATCTCCTCATCCCTACCGCCACTGCTAAGCAACCATTTTTAATGGGTAAGATTTTGTTCACAACATTCTCTTTTCTGCTACTAACATTTACATACCTTTAAATGTACCTTGTTTATAGGTATGTGTTGCTGTTTAACAGATTACCCCAAAAGAG
>NW_011888852.1:1835524-1850787 GCF_000151845.1 Pteropus vampyrus | reverse complement strand
GATCCCTTTTGGGATTGATTCTTTTCACTCAGCATAGTTGTCTGGAGATTGATCCAGGTTGTTTGTATATCGATAGTTTGTTTCCTTTTGTTATTGAGTGGTATTTCATAGTTTGGGTTTCCTGAGAGTTTGCTTAATCATTCACTCATTGAAAGTCATCTAGGTTGTTGCCAGTTAGGATCTATTATGAATAAAGCTGCTATAAATATTCATGTACAGGTTTTTGTGTGAACATAAGTTTTTGTTTCTTTGGCTAAATGCCCAGGAGGACAATTTCTGTATTGCACAGTAGTTCCATGTTTACATTTTTAAAGAAACTGCTACAATATTTTCAAGAGTGGCTATACTATTTTGCATTCCCAAAATAATGACACAGTTTCTCTTCATCCTCACTGGCATTTGGTGATGTCACTTTTTTAAGCCATTTCGATATGTGTTGTGCTATCCTGTTGTGGTTTTAATATGTATTTCCCTAATGACTAATGATGTTGAAATCGTTTTACGTACTTATTTATCAACTATATATACTCTTCAGTGAAATGCCTTTTCCCGTTTTTTGTTGTTGTTGTTGTTGTTGTTTGTTGTTGTTGTTTTGCCATTTTTTTTCTTCACTCTTGAGTTTTGAGAACTTTTTATGAGCTCTAGATACTAGTCCTTTGTCGGATCAGTGGTCTGAAAGACATTCTCCCAGTCTGTAGCTTGTCTTTTTATCTTCTCCATATGAGAGTAAAAGTTTTTAATTTTGACGAGGTCTGTAAAAGAACCAACACTTTGTTTTACTGATTTTCTTTATTGTTTTCTGTTTTCGATTTTATTGATTGCTACTCTTATTTTTATTCTTTTCCTTCTACTTGCTTTGGGTTTCTTTTACTCCATTTTTTCCCTAGATTATTGACATGAGATCTATAGTCTCCAACTATAATTGAGGATCTGTTTATTTCTCCTTTCAGTTAGTTATATCTGAGTTGACTTCACATATTTTGAAGCTCTGTTGATACATACTTATTTAGTATTACTATGCTTCTTGGTGAAATTACCCTTTTATATTTATATAATGTCTCTATCTCTGAAAAGTGTACTTTGCGTTACACCTTATTTTATCTGATATTAATGTAGCTACTCTTACTTTCTTTTGATTAATGTTTGCATTATATATCTTTTTCATTTTTTTAATTTTCATCCTTTCTATGTCATTATATTTGAAGTGAGTTTCTGCTACTTCTATCAATTCTGCCAATTTCTGTCTTTTAACTGATATACTTAGACCATTTACATTTAATATTATAATTGATATGTTAGGGCTTATTTCTGCCATTTTATGTTTTTGTTTCCTGCTTATTCTCTCTGATTTTCATTTCTCTTTACTTTGTCCTTTTTGTGTTATTTGAACTTTTTTAAAGAATTTTATTTTTATTTATCTATAGCATTTTTGAGAGTATCTTTTTCTATAGCTTTTTTTTCTTTCTAAATTTTATTTTTTAATGAGCTGACATTCAATATTATGTTACTTTCAGGTATACAGCATAGTGTTTAGATGGTTCTATATCTTATGAAGTGATCCCCTCATAAGTCTACTACCCACCTGGCACCATACATAGTTATTATATTATTATTGTCTATATTCTTTATGGTGTGCTTTACATCCTCATGACTATTTTGTAACTACCAATTTGTACTTCTTAATCTCTCCCTTTTTTCACTCGTCCCCACAATGCTCTTCCATCTGTCAACCATCAATATGCTCTCTGCATCTATGAGTTTGTTTCTGTTTTGTTAGTTCCTTTATTTTGTTCTTTAGATTCCACAGATAAGTGAAATCATATGGTATTTGTCTTTCTCTGTCTGACTTACTTCACTCGGCGCAATACCCTCTAAGTCCATCCATATTGTTGCATTTGGCAGGATTTCATTCTTTTCTATGGCCGAGCAATATTCCTTGTATATATGTACCACTTCTTTTTTTCTCCTTTCGTCCATTGATGGACACCCAGGTTGCCACCATTTCTTGGCTACTGTAATTAATGCTGCAATGAATATATGGATTCACATGTCCCTTTGAAGTACTGTTTTGGATTCCCAGAGGTGGGGTTACTGGGTCCTTCTTTGTCTCTTGTTATAACCTTTGTTTTAAAGTCCATTTTGCCTGGTATGAGTATCGCTACCCCAGCTTGTTTGTTTCTATTTCCATGCAATATCTTTTTCTATTCCTTTACTTTCAGTCTGTGTGTCTTTCAATTTGAAATGTCTCTCTCGTAGGCAGCATATGTAAGGGTTCTGTTTTCTTATCCATTCAGGAACCCTATATCTTTTGATTGGAACATTTAATCCATTTACATTGAAAGTAATTGTTGTTAGATATGTAGTTATTGCCATTTTTTATTTGTATTTTTTATCTTATTTTTTCCTCTTCTTCTTAAAGTTTCTTTAACATTTCTTATAATAGTGGTTTAATGGTGATGAATTCCTTTAGCTTTCTTTTGTCTGGGAAGCTCTTTATCTCTTTTGATTCTAAATGATAGCTTTGCTGGGTAGCTGGTTGTACATCCTTGATTTTTATCACTTAGAATATTTCTGCCAGTCGCTTCTGGCCCGCAAAGTTTCTGTTGAGAAATCAGCTCACAGTCTTATGGGAGCTCCCTTGTAGGTAACTAAATGCTTTACTCTTGCTGCTTTTAAGGTTGTCTCTTTGTTTTTAACCTTTGGCATTCTGATTATGATGTGTCTTGATATGGGCCTCTTTAGGTTCATCTTTTTTGGGACTTTCTGTGTTTCCTGGGCTTGTAATTCTATTTTCTTCACCAAGTTAAGGAAGTTTTCCATCGTTATTTCTTCAAATAGGTGTTCATTTCTTGCTCTCTCTCTTCTCCTTCCAGTAACCCTATGATGCAGATATTGGTACACTTGATGTTTACTCAGAGGCCCCTTAAACTATTATCCTTTTTTTCTTCTTATTGCTGTTCTTATTGGGTGTTTTCTGCTAGCTTATCTTCCAAATCACAGATTTGATTCCCTGTTTCATCTAATATACTGTTGATTGTCTGTAATGTATTCTTTTTTTCAGTTATTATATTCTTTATTTCTGACTGGTTCTTTTTCATTTTTTCTATCTCTTTGTTGAAATTCTCACTGAGTTCATATACTCTTCCCCTAAGTTCATTGAGCATATTTATAACCAGTGTTTTGAACTCCGCATCTGGTAGCTTGCTCATCTCCATTTTGTTTAGTTCTTTTTCTGGAGCTTTGTTTTGTTCTTTCATTTGAAACAAGTTTCTTTGTCTCTCCACTTTGGCTGCCTCCCTGTGTTTCTTTCTATGTATTAGGCAGATTTGCTATGTCTCCAAGTCTTGATTGAGTGACCTCAGTTAGTGGGTCTTCTGTGGGACAAAGTGGCACAGTGCCCCTTGACACCTGAGCCGGATGCTCCACGTATGTCCCTTGTATGGGTTGTGCGTGCTCTACTGTTGTAGTTGAGCCTTGGTTTCTGTTTGCACATTGATGGGAGGGATTGACCCTCAGGCTGATTGTTTGTGCGGACTGGCCATGACTACAGTGGAGGAGCTATTGTGCAGGGGCTGACCCTCCAGAGCAGGATTCACATTAGCTGGACTCTGATGCCTGCCATATCTACTCTTTGGGTGTATCATTTGTGGAGGATTATAACAAATAATCTAACAGTTAAATCTAAAATCTTCAGTCAGTTGGTTTATTGAAACTATAGTCTTTCTCTATTACAGGCAAGTAAACCTACAGTATTCACAGTATTTGGGGGAAAAATAGCTAGTTTTATCCTCTCCATATTTATACAAATTATTTTATTTTCTAGTATTATTGTATTTTCTGATAGCAGAAATCCCTGACAACATTCTTATTTGACTGAAATGGTCTAATTTTTTAGAATGAATTTCCTATTAAGTTTTAAGAATCTTCATCAAATTTTAATGGTTTTTTATTATTATTTTACTTAGAATTTTTATGGCTGCATATTTTTATCTTATCAAATGATCTTTTCATATATATTAATATATTATTTTATTTTTTCTCTGTAATTTGTTGGTTTTACGATTTTTAAAATTTGATTCTCTGTTTTAAACCATCCACTGTATTAAGGATAACTTTATTGATCATAATTCATTATGATTATGATTATGCTGTTACTAATATTCTTCCTTTTAAAATAATTTCCAACATGCAGAAAATTTGCAAAAATAATTTTAAAAACTTCTGTATATTCTTTGACCAGTTTTACCTATATAATCATTACCCGAACTTAGCAATTTTTAACATTTTATCATTTTTAAACTTTTTGCCCCATTTGCTTTATTGATTGTACTTTCTTTTGTTAACTTATCCTCTGTTTGTTTTGCCAAACTAAGCATATATATATATATATGTATATAGATGAATGCATACACATATACATATATATGTATTATATATACACACACACACATACTTTATTTCCTTTTTATACACAAAGTTAGCATTCAGTTTATGCGTTTTTTGCATTTTTCTTCTATCACTTAATAAATATATACTGAAGAGCACTCCTTATCCATGACAGAGAATTCTTTATTCTTCTACCTTTTTAAAATAGCTACATACTACTCCATTATGTCTATAGACCATGGTTTAACCAATCTGTTGCCTACATTTGAGCCTTTAGGTATTTTTGAACATTTTTCAAATACAAATAATGCCGAAATGCGTAATCTTGCAGCTATGCATATTTGTATTGCAAAGGTTTGTAAAGGGTAAATGTTACAAGTGAGATACTTGGTCAAAAGGCTTGTGTCTATTTTGCATTCGCACCAGCAACATATGGCAGGCTTGTTTCTCACAGCCTCACCAACTGAAAGTATTATCAGGCTTTAAATTTTTGTAGTCTGGTAAGAAGTGATACTTTAAATTTACATCTTTCTTTATGAGTGAAGATGAGCATCATCATATGTACATAGGATGTCATATGTACGATGGCTCTTTTGTATTTTGTGTGTTTGTGAATTATTGTTCATATCCTATGCCCATTTTTTAATCAATTTTTAGTCTTTTTCTACTGTCAAGATTTGAGAATTCTTTAAGTATTAAGGATATTAGCCCTTTATCTATAATATATGTTGCCAGTATTTTCTCCCAGTTTTTTATCTGTCTTTATCTTTACTTATGGAGTTTTTGTCATGTGAGGGCTTGTTTTATGCATGATACTCAAAGCAACTCAAATATTGCTTTGTTTGAGTTGAATATATTGGTCTTTTCTTATTGCATGTGGACATCGGGTCAAAGTTAGAAAGCTGTTCCCCCACCTAGGTTATACAATAATTCACTCATGTCTTTTTTCTTAGTCCTGTTTGATTTCCTTTTTTCTTTAACATAAGATTATTTTAACATGTTGCTGAATATTTGCTAACATTTAATTTTAGATCCTTGCCCCTGTATTTATAATTGGGATTAAGTGCAATTTTCCATATATTGTGCTATCTTTACTATAAAGTTATCTTGGTTTCAAAAAATAAATTAGGGTTATTTTCAAGTTTTATCATGATGAAAATTAGTTTAAATACCATTGGAATGATCCAGCTTTATAATTAACCAGAACTTGAGAGATATTTACTCATGTTTTCATTCTCTTTTATAGCAATTGGTCTATTAACTTTCCTCTTTTGTTTTGGGTCATTTAGCAATTTTCATTTTCTTAAGAAATCATTCATTTCCTAAACATTTTCAAATTTTTTGCCATGTATCTGTGTATAGAGACCTATGCAGGGTCATGAGAAGCAAGATGCACCCTCTCCACGGACCATTTAATCTATTAAGAGAGAATGTCAGAACATTGTTTTCTAATATTAAATATTATGACTCCAGTCTGTATTACAATCCTCCAGTGTTATTTCTCTAAGAATCCACATAAGTGGATAAATATAGAAGGAAAATCACAAACCATAGGCTTGTTTGTTTTATACAGTGCAATATAATTTCTTTTACTCAATAAACTAGTGGTTTTGGATTCACATAGGCACATTCTTAGTGTAATATTTGCCTGTGGATTTTATGATATATTAGAAATTCTAATTACAGTAAATAAAATTACTAATTATCTTAGAGTATCAAAGCATTTGTAGGAAATCAAAAAATAATGTCAACAAATGAAAACTGCTGATGCGCCTTTCTCCGTTTCTCTCTTGGAGATCCAAATATATGGTTGGCAGAAAGCCTAAGAAAAACAGTTTTATTATCATCATTAGCATTTAGATTCAGAGAATATTAGAGCTGGAAAAAAGATTAGAGATAATTAGTCTAACCCTCTCACCCCACAAACAGGGAAACTGAAACTCGACTGAGTGACTTGCTCAGTCACTATCACGCATGAGTGTCAGCGATAGCGCCGGAGGAGAAGCCAGTGTCCTTGCCTCCTGCGTTCTAGACTAATGCCCTTGCTCAGTGTCCCCTCCATGTTTTTTGGGGAAATACTCGCAGACAGAATCCTCCAAACTTCTACTTTCAATCAAAGTTCATCAGTGTACCCAAAAAGAGACGTTCCTGCTTGAAAGCAAGTACACACTTGGAAATTAAGAATTAAGCTTTGTGATGGAGTTATTTCTTCAGGATCTATTAGTAAAGCTCACTTACCCATTAGGAGCACAGCAGAAGAAACAGATCTCTTGGTCTTCGGCCTCTATTATTATCCTCATCGTTAATCTCTTCCATTGGCGATTTTCCTTAAAGATCTTCAGAGTCCTCTGATGACCTCTAATGAGAGTCTGTACTTATAAACAGCATGAAGGTGTCTATCATTTGGCTGACAAAATTTTGTTGATAATCAAATGATGGATGCATGCACCTGTTTTAGTGAAGCCTAAAGAGAACCAACCCAAAGTGAAGCTGACCATATAGGTGGTGTCCTCAGTAATGCAAGACCCACGGTATGGCCTCAGCTATTTGCCAATGGCCTTGTGAGTCACCTAAAACGATGGAAAATGCAAAATTGAACCAAAGAGTTTCAAAACACTAATGAGGCTGTCAGCTGCCTTCTGGATTAAAGAACAAAGAGAATGATCAAAATGGTAATTCTTCATCTGACACTCATAAAGACAGTGCTTCTTTATTTAAAAAAAAAAGAAAATACTTTCTGAATAAGCCTATCGCTGTCTGTGCCTGCTAAAATGGAACGCTCTCCTAGCTTGACTCTGAGTAGGAGACCCTTCCCGCCTTGCTTGTGTTTTTTCAGAATATCAGCCTCACCATTGCTGAAATGTGCTCCAGCAGAGCAGTCAGCCAGGATGCCTTGGCCTTAGAGAGGTCAAAGGGAAAGTCACTTGCAGAAAAGCATTGTGGGAAGGGGGAGGATTCGGAGGAGTGGACAGGAAGCTGAAATCCAGTTAAAATCATGGAATCTAAAGTGAATCTGTCTACTTCTGAGAAATAAAAAAGGAAATGGGAAAAGGTGTAACAGAGGGTAGAAACAGCCTCTGTCTGTGACCTGTCATATTTATGCCTTTTATTCTGGAGAAAGGTGCTCATTTCCACTGATGGGAACTTACCCAGTTAGGGAACTTTTAATAAAAAAAACAGTGGTTGCTTACTGTAAGTTATCTTTCATAAAATAAATGATGTAATAAATATCATTATGTCCTGGTATTTTGAAGAATTCCAGTATTTTGAGTCACAGATGTTGCCATGAAACCGATAAAGCCATAGATATTGTAATAATAGGACTAGAAAATTATTTTAAAATCCATATTAAACACTAAAAGTTTTCTAGGCAATTTTGATTTGTGGAGCAGCTGGGGAGGCGTGGCTAGGAAGAACTGTCAAATTCTAGAAGTTGTAAAGAAAAGGAAACACATTCTTCCTTTGGCTGATAAAAGAGTGTCTTGCTGATGTTTTGGATTGGGGCTGGGAGATGCCACCTTCTGCACAGCCCCAGGTTGAGCAGGGACCGCAGACACTTTCTGCCAGAGGACTGAAGTGTTCTGTGTGAATTTAGAAAAAGATGACCTCAGGCAGTTTGTGACTCTATTACGCCGCACTGTTTGGGAAGATAGTTGAAATTATCTTGTTGCAATAATTTAGTTCTTTCAGTGTGGGCAGATGGTTTAACCGTCCTACACAGGGGTCCCCTTTGATAGGGGAAGGCTGCCCTCCAACACAGAGCGGACAGGAAGTCCAGCATTCTGGGTGGGTGCTGCAGATGGAGAGGCCAATGACAAGTGCTTCTTTGTTACCAAAAATGAGAGTTTGGGGGTAGGAGATAAAGCCTGATGGCTGTGCGAATTTACAGCCTTGGCCTTTTGGTTGGAAATGCATTCAGCAGTCTAACTCTAATTCTCTTGGGATATTATTCACATCAGGCGAGATGTCCCCATTCCACACCATTAGCCTCTTCAGTCACGGTGAGCTTTTTGAAGAAGGCGCATGGTACCTGCTCTTCTCTATCTGCTTTCCGCCTCTCCTTCTGCTTATATGACCATTAACATCTTCCATGACACCAATAAAGTGGGGGCGGTAGATTATCTTAGAAGATTCTCAGTAAATCACCTGACAACTACCTATCCTAGTCATATATCAGAAACATATTCCTACAGAGAGGCACACACAGCTATTGATTTTTATTAAGCTTGCATTAAGCACTTAGCAGAAGACAGCAGTAAATTAACAATTACCTCAGTGTCTTTCAAGTTCAACTGAACTGGCACATTAGAAGAATTCTGAGATGCTATATCAAATATACACTACATGGTGAAGGACACAGAGCAGGGAAGAGAGGAGAAAGAGAATGCTAACTAAGATGGAAAAAATTAAACCGTAAGGAGAACGTGCTAGGAAAAGTTGTGGTTCTAATCGTTGACATTTGTGAATAACACAAAGGGACGTAGAAATTCCAGAGTATTCCAGTGTATTCCTTTCTTGGTAAGGTATTTGCACTTCCAGTTAAGACCGGTAAATGTAAATGACTACATCTTATTCCCAGAAGGATGTGAGTGTGTCCCAACCTGCCATGTTCTGAAACAAATTTGGGTCTATTTAGCCAGTCAGGTACCGCGGTAACTTCCAGTGCCCACAGCCAAGCACTGAAAAGATCACCCGAGTGGAGCAAACCGTACCCTCCTGTGCCAAGGCTTCTCTCTGCCAGCGCAGGGGGAAGGGCACTAGAAAAATTCACCTAGTCCGTCCTCGGCTCCATCGAATCTGTAATTCACAGTAAAATTCGTCACCGAGAAAGAACACCATGATACATAATGGAAGGGAGAAAACTTGCAATCCCTTCTGTCTCGTTTTGTAATTTAAGGGTCCTTTTCTTGATCCCTTCATTCATAGCCTAGTGGTTAAGAGCACAGATCCTGGTGCCACGCTGAGTTTGTACTGTGGCTCTATCACATACCAGCTGGTGACGTTTGGTAAGTTACTTCACATCTCTGTGCCCTCATATTGTTGTGTAACCAATGCCCAGAAATTTTTTGTCATGGAACGCTCTGTATCTACTAAGCAACGACTCCCCTTTTCCTGTCCCCCCAGCTCCTGGCAATCACCACTCCCCTTTATGTCTCTGTGGATTCGACTCATCTGGATACCACAGATGAGTGAACTCGTGCAGTATTTGTCCTTTTATGACTGGCTTATTTTACTCATTGTCCTCAAGGTTCATCCACGTTGTAGCGTGTGTCACAATTTCCTTTGTTTTTAAGGCTGAATGTATGTACCACGTTTTGCTTATCTATTCATCTGTCAGTGGATACTTGGGTTACTTCTACCTAGTCCTTTATTGTCAAGTAGCTAAAATCTTATGAGACAAAGGTATGATGACATATACCCGTGGAACAAAGTTGATTTTATGCTCTCTTTAAACTTAACGATGAAGCCTATTTCCTAGAGATAAACGATCTGACCTCGGCTTATGTGATCCCAGCCCTTCCTAATCATACTGGTCACACAACAATATGAATAAACTTACCAGGACTAAAATGTACACTTAGAAATGGTTAAGATGGTAAATTTTTATGTTATGTATAATTTACCACAATTAAAATTTTTTTTCAATAAACGCGAAAAGTAATAACATAGATTCTATGAGAATCCGGTTAGGTTAAGGAGCATTTCCTTTATTGTAGCTTTAATGACATTCTAACAATAGATTTTCTCTGGTGACTTTGCTCCGCAAGAAGAATTGCCACCTGCCACCAGGCAATTAAGACAATGTTCCAGCCTCCAGCCGCAAGCCTTCCTAAGAAGCTGCCGGCTGTGACTTGAGCACTAATGGAGAAAATAACAAGGCTCATTTAAGCTCAGAGATAAGGATTCTGAAGCCCCATGGGGGATATGAGTAGTCTGTATGCTTTTAAAAATACCTGCCAGTACAAAAAGCATCATTTCCATCCGAAATGACAGTTTTAAATAGTATTGTTCACATTATGATTGAACTGTTTCCACCCATTATTGCGGGAAAAGTGCTCTCACAATAGGAAGAAATGACGAAACGAAAACTAAGGCAGAAGGACAAAAAGCCCAAGCGTTTCTTTGCCTTCGTTCCGTTTCTGTTGGTGTCCACTCCTCACGGTGCTTGAAGCCCTTTTCCCCCCTGACGTGAGTTCCATTTAGCCACTGACCGCATGACAGAGCTCTCGGGCTTTTCCGTGGTGGGGGGATAATGACCATGAACATGGCCTAGACAGGCGGGGCGCGTGGTAACCGGTCTCATCAGTGGACTCGAAGGAGGTCTGCATGATGGAGTTAGAATATGCAGATTCAGAGACCACATGCCTTTAGCCTCTACAACCAGAATATAAGAAATTATTCCAGGTGTGTATTGTTGGCGATGGTTTAAATTGTCTAAAATGACAGTGAAAACTCATATTCTGAGGAATAATGGACTATAACATTGCCTTCGCTCAGCTTAACTGCTGTGATTTCCGTGAAGTGATTTATAGACACAGTCGATCCTCGTAATTCATGAATTCATCATTTGCAAACTCATCTCCTCGCTACGATTTGCATGTAACCCCAAAGTCAATACTCGGGGCGCTTTTGTGGTCATTTGTGGACGTGCACAGGGCAGTGGTACGCATCCCTGGCTGCCGCCGAGCAAGGCGGTGTTCTACCCTCCCGATTCAGCTCTCATACTGTAAACAACTGTCCTTTTCACGGTTTACTTAGTGCCACGTTTTCACATTTTTCTGCTTTAGTTGGTGATTTTGCTGTTTAACACGACCCCCACACGTAGGTTTGAAGTGCCATCGAGTGTCCCTAAGCACAAACAGGCTGGGATGTGCCTTGTGGAGGAGATGCTGTGTGTTAGGTAAGCTCATTCAGGCATGAGTTACGGTGCTGCTGGCCATGGGTTCAGGTTAATGACTCAACAATACAGATTAAATACAGTGTCTTTAAACAGAGGCGCACACACACACACAAATTATGTATGAATTGGTTGACGAAAATGTTGTGACCAAATACAGGGATGTAACCCTGTATTTCCCCTAAAACAATGGTTCGGTATCCACTAATTCAGTCACTAATTCACTAATTCAGTGTGAACAGCTACTTCATAGGGTATAACTGCCATGAATAATGAGAACTGACTATATTTCAAAAACTCTGAGGAAGACTTATGTTGCTTGATTAAAAAAACAAACATAATACGTAAAATAATAGTGTTTTTAAGCAAAATATTTCTTAGGCTATTGTCAATTGTCAGACACGTTTATGTATATTAAATCGCATCCTCGGAGAGTCTTTGTTAGCCTTAAATAGTATTTTAAGTTTGTCTATGTATGTCTGGGTAAGCAAAGAAATATAGAATAGTTAAGAGTATAGATTTTGTCGTTATATTGACTTGGGTTCTTCCTTCTACTAACTGTGGTCCGCATGCTACAAGCTAGATGGGCAAGTTATTTAACTTGCTGGAAGCTCAGTTATCTCATCTGTATAAAAGGGAATGATAGTAATATCTGTCTTACAGGACTTTTATGAGCCTCAAACAAGAGATAAAAATTAATACGTGTACTTCCCTACATATAGCAACCTTAACTATATGTTCTTCTTATTTTCTGAGTCAGATAAAATATGAGATTTGGAAGAAAATTTGTCTCTGAACTGTTCTGTATAGAGTTCGTGATTGGGATATTTGAGGTGATAGAGGAATGATGAGATAAAAATTTGAAGTTCTTTTGAAATGTTATCTCTTTTTCATCAGCCTAGCTGAAGTGAGCTATGCTGACATCTTTGTATTTATCACTCTTTCGATAAATGTTTGTTATGCGCACAGAGCCCCGGGACTGGAAGGCTGTCTTATTACTTAACAATACTCATTTTAATCTTCTAAATCCACTGAGTTAGAACGAGGTCAGCCCGTCAGCCAATGCATTGCAAGGAGCACCATATGTAGGTAAGTGCCAGAATGTGGGAACAACAGAGCCCTCGACAGTTCTCAGAGCAGAGGTCATGTCTTCTCTGCACTGTGTGTCTCTCTTAGAGCTCTCAGGACAGTATCTGAGCAGTGGGAGCACAGTGAATATTTGCTAGCTTCTTCAGGCCGGTCACATCTGCGGAGTGGGGAATGGATTGATGAGAAGGTGGGGCCATCATCTGCACACTGCCAGCAGCACAGATGGTCACATGAAGACTGGAGGGGAACGAGCCCATTGACGCAGTGGTTCTCAGCCTACTTTCTGTCCCACCCTACCCGAGGGACATGATAACCTGCTGATCAGTAACAGTGGCTCATATGGGCACTAATTCTTAAAGAGGAAGTAGGACTCTGTGCACTGATGGGGTAAGGGGTGTGGATGGGGGAGGGGATGGGTCATCAGAATTTCTTTGAAGCAACTGTAACTTGAAAAGGTCCCAGAAGTGATTCAGACATGTCCCTTCCTCAGCAGGATGTGGCATTTTCTTCTCCCATTGCTGTCTAGTGAGAGAGGAACTTACACACACACCTTGTCATTTCACAAAGTGCTCGGTTCTAACTCGGTGCCCACACTTGTTGTTTTCCTAGCCCTAGACCTTACTTTGTTGTTTAGAGTGACTTGTACTTAGTCATGTGTGTACTTAGTACTTTAGGCAGCTTAAGGAACATATCTTAGATTCTCTCTTTGGATCACTACCTAGTTCAAGTTCAAGTCACCACTCATGCATTCTAAACATCAGAAATACTCATACTTGTATAAAAACATTGTGGCTTTTCTGTTTAAGGCCCTTGATTTCTTCCATTAGTCAATCTCTCTCTCTCTCTCTCTCTCCCTCTCTCTCCCTCCCTCTCTCCCTCTCTCTCTCTCTCTCTCTCACACACACACATACACACAGACATACACACATAATAATAACAACAAGAGCATTTTACATCAGTCTTTCTTATTTGTGGGAAAACACATCCTTTTTGTATTCTTGCTTTTAAAAAAATGACTTTAAAGGAAATAACAGAGTTGGGAAGAGATTTATGTCAGCAGATATCCAGTTCCTTTTTTGACCTCTTTGAATCTGCTACTTATCAAGATGTCCTTTACAGTACCATAGTTTCTTCATCTGTATTTCAAGAGCCATTGAGATATCCTTCCTACTGCGCGTGCGTGCACGCGCGCGCACACACACACACACACACACACACACACACACACACACACCAAATGTCTCATTATTATCTATTTCAGCTACTCAAAACCAATGATTATGAGCGTCTTTTGTGTCAGCCATAACACTAGCTACTAAATTAATTAAAGATGAAAGTTTGTTTGCAACTCAAGAGGTCTGAAGAGAACGTTCCTATTAATAACACTTAGAGGAAGAGAAGAATCCAAGGGAGAAAAAAGATAAAAGTCATAAGCAGAATTTACATAGAAATTGAACCTCTGAGTGGGTATGATTTCTTTATCCATGTAGAAAATGAGGTTAATGGGTATCTTGGTTCCCTTTATGAAGTATTTTCCATGTTTATGAGTTCTAAAAGTGTAGAGTAGGAAATAATAGTCTGTGTCCTACAGTTTGGTACCCAAATGGACCTAACATTTATCGAGGGATGACGACCTTAAGCAAGATGTCTAGTTGCACAGCGATGGCACTCTATAATGATGGGCACACCCTTGAAATCATGTCTAGGTTCAGCCTTTTGTTAATGGCAAAATTTATCACAAAATTTGTTTTTGACCTATTTCATTTCTTCTCAAAAAATGTCATGAAATCTGTAAGTTAATGAAAAAGAAATCTTCAAGTATGTAGTATCAAAATTACTTTTAATATGAGCACGGATATCCATGGTGAAAAATAATTTTCAGAATAGTTTATTCTCTTGCTTGTCATGCATTCCCTCGGTCTCTGCCAAAATTGTCCTTAAAACAGTTAAGGTGTAAATTAAGGTGGAAAACCCATGCAACCATTCCTAAGTCTAAACACAAACAAAATTTGGCATCATTACAAAAGAATTTAAACAAAGTGTTTTTCTCTTGAAATATCATAATACACAGTAAAGCAAACCACCAAATCCTTATTTAAGATAATCCAATTACATTGCTTTCACAATTATTTTACTTAGTAGGTAGCGATTGCTGTTTCAAGAGCTGAAATTTTTATGCTGTGCTCCCTACTCTAACATTATCACAGCAAAAGAACTCTCTATAGCTTGTTTCTAAAGCAAACTACAAAACATCACTTGTTTCAAATTTTCTACATTTTTCTGGTGTCATTGCTGTCTTGGCGGTAGTGATTATAAACACCTTCCGTGTGCAAAACGTTGTAGGAGGAGATGTACAATTCGATTATAAGGATACTATCCACCTTCTAGCTACATAAAATTTACTATCCTTATAATTCTCTAATTCTTATTCAGTTTATGAAAACACGAACTTCTTTGTGCTATCAGGTCTATTATAGATTTTGATTGACCAAAAATTTCTGTCATCTGATATTTTAATGTAATATTTTTATTAAACTTGAAGAAGACATAACTACTCACCAATTTTTGAATGTTACAAAGGTGGAAAAGGTAATAGATATGAAAGATGATGAAATCATGATTCACAAATATCTTGATGTTGAAGAATTAGCCTTAAATTAACAAGACAAAATTTAATAAGGCTAAATATAAGAGCCTAAGAACCCTTGGTGGGCCTCGATTGCTATAAAAAGCGAACTGAATGTTGCATTGGACTGTGTATTTGTTCAGGTTTTCCAAAAAATTGACACCAAGATGTAATTAAACCTGCAGGGATTTTACTGAAGTAAAGGTCTATGAGAAAAAAATGGAGAGAGAGCAGGGAAAGGCCGGACGAGCTGTTCAGCTGGGA
>NW_011888852.1:1825577-1834629 GCF_000151845.1 Pteropus vampyrus | reverse complement strand
TCCTTATAATTCTCTAATTCTTATTCAGTTTATGAAAACACGAACTTCTTTGTGCTATCAGGTCTATTATAGATTTTGATTGACCAAAAATTTCTCTGTCATCTGATATTTTAATGTAATATTTTTATTAAACTTGAAGAAGACATAACTACTCACCAATTTTTGAATGTTACGAAGGTGGGAAATGTAATAGATATGAAAGATGATGAAATCATGATTCACAAATATCTCGATGTTGAAGAATTAGCCTTAAATTAACAAGACAAAATTTAATAAGGCTAAATATAAGAGCCTAAGAACCATTGGTGGGCCTCGATTGCTATAAAATGTTGCATCGGACTGTGTATTTGTTCAGGTTTTCCAAAAAATTGACACCAAGATGTAATTAAACCTGCAGGGATTTTACTGAAGTAAATGCCTATGAGAAAAAAATGGAGAGAGAGCAGGGAAAGGCCGGACGAGCTGTTCAGCTGGGATGCAAATCTGACTCCTAGAAAAGGAGAGAAAGGGAGGAAGATTGGGGAGAGCGTTCTTGATTTCCATGAAGTCAAATGAAAGTTTATCGAGGCCATCAGGGTGGCCTTTAGCCAAGCTGGCCTTCTGAAAGTCCTGTGGCTCAGGAACCGGCTTCCTTAGCAAGCCTGCTGCCATCAGTCATTGGCTAAGAGCAGCCATGGAAAACATGGGCTCAGTACAAATGAAGCAATGTGTTTTAGAGTGTGACGCTGGGGCACATGGTCACTTAAGCTCCCCGTAGTTGGAAGTTATTAGCAAGGTACGTCCTCAAGCATTCTCAAGGCAAGTGCCAATGTAACGTGGCTTTTCAAAACTTCATCTAGGCTTTGCTTGAAAATATTATAAAAATATTTTTTAAAGAAGTAATTCAAAACTAAACAAACTTGAGATTCTAAAAATGTAATCCAGTTTTAAGATTTCTAGTTCCAGAACAGTTACTGCTCACAGAAAAGATTTTTAAGGAAAAAAACTGGTAAATTTTGTTTTTCGATGTACGCGTGCATAGGAAGGTGTTTAAGTGAGCACACTCATGTAACTATGCAATAATGCCTTTTTACACATTCCTTGTATTTCAAGCATCCACAGCCATTGTTCTCTTTTTGATGTTTAAACTGTCAACCTTTGCCAGTGGGAACCCTTTTAAGGTTGCTTCTGGGTCACTTTGACATACCACGTTAATTTTTTTTAAACTTGAGGCTCTTTCCTTTTAAATCAACTTTTTAAAGTATTGTTTACATATACTCAAATGCACCTATTTTAAATGTACAGCTTGATGAGCTTTGACATATATCTCCCATGTAACCACCATCAATCAAGAATAATACCATCCAAAAAGTTGCCTTGTGCCACTTTGCAGACATTGCTCCCACGATTGCAGCCCGGACAATCAGTGATCTGCTTTCTTCCACGGTAAATTCATTATACCTATTCCAGACTTTTATATAAATAAAATCACACAAAATGTTCTCTCCTGTTCTGGCTTTTTCCCCACTCACATAATGTTCTGGAAATTCAACTGTGTTTTTTCGTCAATCAGTAGTCTGTTTCTTTTTATTTCCCGAGAAGTATTTCCTTCTATGTATAGACTACAACTTGTTTATTCATTCACCTGTCAATGGACATCGGAGTTTCCTATTATAAAAAACCTGCTATGAACATTCATATAAAATTCTTTGCATGGACATATGTTTTTGTTTCTCCTGGGCAAATATCAAGAAGTGGAACTGCTGAGTTATATGTTAAATGTATAAGAAAATTGCCAGATGTATAAGAAATGTATAAGAAAACTTTCTAGAATGTTTGTGCTCATTTACATCCTCTCCAACAAGGTATGAGGGTTTCGATTGCTGCACATCCTCACTAACACTTCTGTGCAGTGGTATCTCATTGTGATTTAATTTGCATTTTTTCTGATACTAATGATACTGACCATCTTCTAATGTGCTTAGTGATTATTTGCATATCTTTTGTGACATGCTGGTTCAAATCTTTTGTCCATTTAAAGTTGGATTTATGTCTTTTCAATCATTGAGTTGAGTAGTTCTTTACATATTAGAAATATAAATCTTCAGATATATGTACTGTGACTATTTTTCCACTTAGTGTCTTGGTATTTATTTATTTACTTACTTATTCATTCATTCATTCATTCATTCATTCATTTAATTTATTTTTTAGGCGAGGCAACCCTTGGTTGACCTCACAGATTGCAAGGACCTTGTCAGCTTACAATCCTTTAATTTTTTATTTTTTACGCCTACAGCACCTGGTCTTCCTAGGTAGTCTCCCATCCACATACTAACCAGGCCCGACCCTGCTTAGCTTCTGGGA
Organism: Pteropus vampyrus; assembly: GCF_000151845.1. Classification (NCBI taxonomy): domain Eukaryota; kingdom Metazoa; phylum Chordata; class Mammalia; order Chiroptera; family Pteropodidae; genus Pteropus; species Pteropus vampyrus. The sequence continues at coordinate 1,832,283 of NW_011888852.1, read as the reverse complement.
TCAAACGGGATCGGGCTTATTCAGGGTGGCATGGCTATAGACTGGTTTTTAATTTCTTAACAATATGTTTCAAAGAGTAGCAGAATTTAATTTTGATGATGAAATTCAATTAATCGATTTTCATATAGTTCATGTTTTGCATCCTAAGAATCTTTTCCCTTACCCTCAAAATCTTGATGATTTTATCTTATGTTGTCTTCTAAAAGTCTTCCGGCTTTAGCTGTTACTTTATCCGTTTTGTGAATGTTATGAGGTAAAGTCAAGGTTAATTTTTTCCCATATTGATATCGAATTGTCCCAAGATGAATATTATTGCCAGCTGTTACAAGAGGACAGACTTGAGGCTGACCGCAAGGTTGGCGAGAAACATCTTCCTTCTTCCTAACAGGAGAGTTAGCCACCATCGGGGCTGCTGTCTTTGAGTCTATTTTCTAGCACTCAGCCTGCAACCCGCCCCTGCCCCAATTCCTCCTCAATAGCAGGTGGTAATGGGGAGAACCATTTATTGCCTGGTTAACCATACAATTTGGTCAACATTTGCTACATTTGCAACTAATTCCAATAGACTTCTCTCAAATCCCATTCTTTGGCCCATGGGGCCCTCATCCTTTATTTTTCAGAAAGCAACGCCTTTCTCCGTGTCCCATCCTCATCACCAAAACTGTCCAAATCCATGAAGTCTCTGAGTTCTTACCCTCCTTGCAAGCTAACAAGTTAGCCCGCAGTAGTTTCAAGGAGGTCGGGAGAAGACATAACTCCTGGGTCAGAGACAAAGAACTTGAGTACCCACAGCAGGTGCAGAAGCCAGAGTGTCAGTATTCGCCCTATATTCCTGAGCCTCAGTTCCAATGGGCCAAAGCCTGCACATGCAGTACCATGTGGTAAAGGAGCAGAACCCTGAGTTAGGGAACCTAAATCTTTTAGAATGGGAAGGTTGCCCTTTGCTCCTGAAGAAGTCACTAGCTCTATATCCCAAGGCTATTTGCTATACAAACAGCCGTGGGGGAAAAAAAAAAAGCCCAAAATTTAGTCAGTGCCACTGGTTGCAAGGTATCTAGAAATGTGAGAGATCAATGGAAAATTGTCACTCAATGCTTATAGCTCCCTGGTCCTTCTTTCCTGGCCTCATGAGGTTTCTTCCTGTGTCCCAGTTCGTATTTAGCAGCAGATTCAAGGAGACCCGGTGCAGATTTTCATAGCTCTTTGTCTGCATACTTCCCTTCCCTGTGACTCTCTGTTCTGGCACTTCCTGTCATTCAGCTTCCCTGCATTCTTATCTGTCTTCTCCATTTAATATGACCACTGTGTTTTGCTGGAGTTCCCCTCCCTGTGCTTCAATTCAGAAAGTCCTTCCAGACAGAAAGCTAGGGTGCTCGAAGGGTTCACCTGATCTCTCTCTTCTCTCAAGGATCACAATCCTACATCCTGTCCTTTAAAATGTGTGAAACAATTCTTTTGTGAGTTTTGTCCAACTTTCTAGTGTTTTCAATGGGATTACAAATCCAGTACCAGTTACCTCCGCATGATAGAAACGGATGTTGCCTTCCTAATTTTTTGTTTATTTTTCAACAGTTTCCGATACAGTCATTAAGAATAATTAGGCTTTAAATTGCACCTACATAAAACTAAAATTAATTACACACCTCAGATGGGACAGAATAACAGAACACAACTGAAAAATAAATGCTCCCCTTGTCGTGTGCACTCCTCTGAAGCAGAGATGCATTCTGAGGGTGTCTTTCAGGGAGGCTAACGGGGTCAGGCTGTCTGTGTGGAGGCCAATTCCGGTGAGCAGGTGAATGAAGGGTCAGCAGGGGAGGCATTAGAGCTGCCCTGGAGGCTGCTGGGTCCCCTTTCATTGAAAAGGTGATGCATCCAAACCTTTGGGAAAATGTCAGACTGACTTCTCGATGTTCTTATGTACTTTGTAGTAAACGTTTTAGACCTGAATGTAACTACCTATTTCTTCCATATTAAGTCAGGACTTCTAATATCTTATGGATGATGAAAAGTGGTGGCTTACCCCTTCTAGTTATGGGATTAAAATATATCCAGGGCTGGACACAATGGTTCACAGCCCATAAAGAACAGGTTAAGGCTGAAGTTTGATGGAGGAGAGTGGTTTCCAGCATATTTTCTTCTTTTGACAATTACCTTAGGACTGAATTAGCAGAATAGGAAGAATTGAGGAGAGGCTCTATCACTCATTTTATCAAATCTTTTTCCAAAATGAACCAAACACTGGCACAGGGTGGGCGCCTTGGCTCATTTCTCATCTTTTCTCATCTTTCATATTTCATCCATCTTCCCATTTTATTTCCAGTCTGATAATTGTCCACTATTTCAACTCTTTTATTCCATAATCTTATAAAACCAATTAATAGCATTATAAATATTATGCGTGTATTAACCAAGAATAGATTTAAGCTGCTTTTCAAATCTTTTTCATTTATTTGGTAGATGACTGAAAGTTTCAGGCCGTGCTAATAATCCATTATCCCATTTAGCAGAACACTAATTTGTCCTTTAAATGTCATGATTGTTTAATGTCAAGAAATTAGTAAATATTTTAAAGTCATTTTCATTTTGAACTCTGAGGTATTATGATTGACGATTAAGGCACAATGCCACTACCAAGGGAAAATTCAGAAATCGTTTCTCAACCTGTAACCTAAGACACCCTCCTCACCTCTGCAAAAATCACTTTCCTGAAAAACAAAGCTATGCCAATCACGTCGGTGCATGGCTTAAAGACTTTGTCAGGCTCCCTGCGGCCTACGGGAGACTAGTAAAACATTTTAGGGAAGGCAAGGCCCACTACAATTTGAACCTAGTTTTAACCTTTACCCCCTTTTTCTGCTATTGTCTCACCTTGGGACTCTACCACTCTGAAGTCACCTTACATCATAACTATGTCAGAAGGCCTTTCAAATTTCCACGTCTTCACTTGGGCCATTTCGTCTGTCTGAAAAGCCCTCCCTGGAAAAAAAAAGCCCTCCTTGCTCTAGCCAGAGCTCCTTGCTTACCCTTCTCTCCTCTGTGCAGGTGACATGCACCAGTGAACATGTCACTGCCACTTCCTGTGTTTTACCCACCGGAGAACATGAAAGGGTTGGGTTAAGATAATTCTCCCGACTTGATGTCTCAATATTCCATCTTGTTGATCAATAATAAGTCCCACCTTTTTCAAGAGTCTCTGCCCTAAATATCTCTGCACATCCGTAGGTATGATTGCACATGTAACTTGAAGTCCTCAAGGCCCCACCGGACCAAGGCCGAAACAGAGGATACTTCCTGATTTTATGTTCTTGAACACGGGTGCCCAATGCAACTTTCTGGATGATGGAAATTTCTCTGCGTTGTCCAGTATGATAGCCAGGAGCCACATATGGCTATTGAGTGTTTGACATGTGGGTAGTGCGATGGAGGAACTAAATTTTTTAAATTGTTTTTTAATTAATTTAAATACAATTTAAATAGCCGTATGTAGCCCGCGGCTACTGTATTGGACAATGCAGTTCTAGAATGCTCATAGGCCTGAAGACCAATTCATAGTACTGTTATTCCAAAAGTTAAGTCTTTTATAGTAAAAGAAAATAATTTTTTAAAATGGACAACTCGTCATACTAGGGTTATATGATTGCAAGAATTATTTTCTTGCTTCATTCTTTAGGATTTAATTATGTACAATTCAGCCTACATAATTTTGTACTGATTTTCATATTGTTTTAAAAATATTCTACAGCTTTTCTTCTGTATATAAGTCCTGTCACTCAAATAATTTAATTTTCTATTTTGTTAATTACTTCCTTATACTTTTATGAATGTGCTGCATATAGAAAACATGTATAAAGTGATGCTGAACTAGTATAGTTGGACTAGTCAGTAAAATACTAGGCAAGAAAGATTGCTTTAATGGAATATGTGAAGACATAGAAATCATCCCTAAATGAATTCAGTTAGCATCCATAATGCTTATAATAAGGAAGGCAATTCAGCGTGAATGTTAAAGCACAAATTCAAGTGCCAGATAGACCTCGGTCAAGTTATTCAACCTGTCTAACCTTCTTAGTTTCCTAGTCCGTAAAATGATGAGGGTAACAACAGCATGCAGCCCAACGAGATAATTCATGTAAAGCTCTTGCGTTAGCTTCAGGCACAGAGTAAGTATTACATGTTAGTTGAGACTGATACTCTGATAATGATGATTATCTTATTATTTTGTTAGTGTTCTCATTTGTGCAGAACTTCACAGTTAACAAAGCACTTTCAAAACGTAACCTTATTTGACCCTCTAAACAAAAGGCAGGCAGATAGTCCCACTTTATAAAAGAAAACCAAGGTTTAGGGACTTCGAGAAATTTGTCCAGTCATCAGACGCCGAAGTCCGTGGACAGCCCACTCCCCCACGCTGCCTTTGCTATCGGTAGTCACCTCGATGCTAATTAATTCATTTCTTCATCTCCAAATCTGGGTTTTAGCAATATTCCTATTTCCCAGGAGTGCCTTCTCCATAGGCCTTTCCTGCCACATTCTGCTTTTGTGTTTTAAATTTGTGTTTTTGTGTGTGTTAGGTGAGCAAATGTTTCATAATATTCAGTAGCACCTTGCGTAAGCACTGGCAAATCAATTTAAAAAAAAAAAAAAACAACTCTTATCCATATCCAAGAGCAAACACTTATGGTTTCCCTCTGAAAAGCCAGGCCAGCATCTGAAGCTGGAGCTCAACAAATGGGCCTTTGTCTCTGCTGATCTCAACATCGGTTATAAAAGCTCTTATGGTCCGCCAAGAGCCTCTGCTATATCGGACCTTACAAGTCAGAGACAAAGGGCTTTGGAATAATTAAACAAAGCACAGTGTCCACGTTGCGTTTACTCAGGACTCTATCCTGGATTTTCCATGCCAGCAAAATTTAAAGGAAAGTTAGTTGAAAGGTGGCCCACATGAGATTGATAGGATTAGGACTCCCAATCCAGACTCGAAAAAACGTTTCTGCCAGCATAGATTCAGTCATCCCGAGGCTTGATTTCTCTTCTTAATTAGGCAGAAAACAATGATACAGCTAAATAAGTGTAAAACCCAGTAACTGCATTCATTCCGCCACATCAGATCAAACAAAATGAGCAAAATGAGCAAAATGGCAAAATGAACACAAAATGAGCACGGCACCTTCCACATCTGAAGGCAGCAGGTGTCTCTTCACTCTGTTTAATAATTTCCCGTCCACACTTCTAGCCTCCTTGGCATGGGGTCACTGACGGTGAATGCCGAACGAAGAAGGCACCTAAGTGAAACACAGCTGGGATGCAGGAAAAGAACAGGGCGGAGATGCAAAGCATATCACAGGATGCTCGTGGCCCTCTGCGTGTTTTAATTTTCTGACTCATACATGTGAATTAGACTATCGGTCTATAGGGATGACTGTATAATCAAGAGCGACTCTACTTCTCTGTCTTTTCCTCCACCTGCAAAACGAAGACGACAAAAAAAGAATTCCCACAGCAGAGTCAAGTTCATAAAGTGCTCGTCGACGTTATCCCAGAGCTGGCCCACCCTGAAAACTGTCCAGTGGAACAGTACTGCGAAGGCCCCTTAGAGCAGTAATATTCTAGGATGTTATACTATGAAGATTTTTCAGAAGATAGTCCTTGTACAGTGGCTGGGTTCTTTCCAAAATATTGAGGATTTTTCTTTAGTATCGTGCCAAGAGCTCCCTCCCACTTCATAGGTAGATGGTGTTCTGAAAAGCCACTGGCTGTTCCACCGAGGGGTTCATACGGCTTACAGCCCCATTCAGGATAGAGATATTGGTGAGGATGTGATGAATAAATACTTATCCCAAATTGACAACATATGGTCTCTGCTCCCCGCCGATTTTCTGGGCATCTCTATCAAACACTCTGTTCCATGATGTGTGAAGTCCAGCTAAGAGTCATTTGTAATTGATTCTGTCACATCTGTAAATAAGCTTTCTAGATGTATTAAGATTTTTAAGAAATATTTCCAAATTATGTGTTAAAATAAGGTAGGGTGTGCTTGGCCTACATTATTCTATATGTACATCATCCTCTATGTACCTATATGTACTTTGCACACTTACCTGACTAAAGAGATGCTGCTCTTGCAACACCGATCCACGGCTATGTTTCAGTTTGCAAAACCAAACAAAACCTTGAATCTTATTCAAAAATAAATAGCACACATTTCAATCAGTCACAATTTTGGAAAATGTACTGAATGTTGGAAAACAAAACTGGTGACACCTGACCTGCTTATTTTGAAGACTTTCTGGTTGTGGTTTTGTTTTGCCAACTGTGAACAGATTTTTCTGACCTGGAGCAAGCAATGGCAATGTTGAAATTTATCTAAATTGTTTTCCTTTTCTTAAGTTACAGTCGTTTGTTTTCAAATAAAGTACTGCCTTCTTTGTGAATTTTCCTAACGATAATGAATGATGCTTTCTCGTTGTATTTACTATAACCCAAATTCTGATGTTTTCTAGTCACTGAGAGGGGTAGCTTTCTCTTTTTCTGTCACACACACACACACACCCCACACACAAACTTGAAAAGGAACCTGGTAAATGATCAAGACAATTCAAGCTCAGTCCGACAAAATCACCGAGTCCTGGAAAAGAAATATAGAAGTAGGGACCAGTCTATGAAATCGCACCTGGAAATGCTGTATAGTATACTCATCTAGTGC
>NW_011888852.1:1824205-1824687 GCF_000151845.1 Pteropus vampyrus | reverse complement strand
AACCTGGTAAATGATCAAGACAATTCAAGCTCAGTCTGACAAAATCACCGAGTCCTGGAAAAGAAATATAGAAGTAGGGACCAGTCTATGAAATCACACCTGGAAATGCTGTATAGTATACTCATCTAGTGCTAGCAAAGGGACACGGTGTTTCTATGAGGCATTTAGATCCTCTCCTCCGGGCCCAGTGTGCAAAATGAAAAGAACTCTTGCATTTTGGTGATAGATGGGATTTCCTCTCCCCCGGTATGATAGTCACCAGAGCTAAAGCCGGATTTAGCCTTGATTATTCCCTCAAGGGGCCGGAACAGAAACAACACTGTCCTCGTTCTTAAGCATGGCACCCCTGGCATGAAAAAAGTGTGTGCCTTGGGTTCTATTTCCAGCAATGCCGATAGATTTGCATCGATTGATCATCTTTATCTTCTTGTTTCTGCTTTGTGACAAATGACATAAATTTATGAAAAGGTTGGCGATACAAC
>NW_011888852.1:1822099-1824155 GCF_000151845.1 Pteropus vampyrus | reverse complement strand
GACAAAATCACCGAGTCCTGGAAAAGAAATATAGAAGTAGGGACCAGTCTATGAAATCGCACCTGGAAATGCTGTATAGTATACTCATCTAGTGCTAGCAAAGGGACACGGTGTTTCTATGAGGCATTTAGAATCCTCTCCTCCAGGCCCAGTGTGCAAAATGAAAAGAACTCTTGCATTTTGGTGATAGATGGGATTTCCTCTCCCCCAGTATGATAGTCACCAGAGCTAAAGCCGGATTTAGCCTTGATTATTCCCTCAAGGGGCCAGAACGAAACAACACTGTCCTCGTTCTTAAGCATGGCACCCCTGGCATGAAAAAGGTGTGTGCCTTGGGTTCTATTTCCAGTAATGCCGATAGATTTGCATCGATTGATCATCTTTATCTTCTTGTTTCTGCTTTGTGACAAATGACATAAATTTATGAAAAGGTTGGCGATACAACTGCCATCTGCCACTGTAAAACAGAACAAGGCTCGCGCTGCAAACAGGGATGGAACTGGTGCCCTCTTGGTATCCTCGACTTGTTCTAACAGACTTAAGTTCTGTTGAAACACAGGGTTGATGGTAAAACAAATTCTGCAACAACTGATCCCTGTCAGCCCTCCTGGTGGGAATGCCGGGGCGGTTAGGGGGGATGCTCTTGGTTCTGTTTTGGAAATGCATTCAAGCTCAGCCATTTTTCTAGGCTTTATAAAACCATCGAATGTGGAGATTGTGTCTGCTTTGTGTTTTGTATTTGTTCACAAGAGTTTGTAACGTGCTGTTCATAAACTAGATGCTTAAGACACGTGTTTTACTGGTTTTCCTGAGTGTTTTCCTTTTTCAGCCCCATCTTTTCTTCTATTCGAGATTGCATAGGCTCCATGCATGCTATGAAAAATACCTTCCGCTGAAAGCGACCTCCATACCTTGATTTTATCCTTGTACGAAGGAGGGGTGGGTCACTCATGTTTCTCTTTCTTCGGTTGATCTTTCTAAATAAGACAAGGAAAGAAATCAGATCTTTAACAGTGAAACTTTCAAAATTCTTTTGAATTATTTCCAGACTTGTAAAGATATTGAGATCAAAGTTAGACATTCTTGCTTGCTAAGCATTAACGCCAGACCGTTTTACACTTGAACAGTATAAATGAAGATAAGTAAAAGGAAATTAATATAGGAAATGGATTTTAATTGCAATTGACATGATTATTAGAGCATGTAATATAAATTTGATGGAAATAATTTTTTAAAATTTTTATTTACATACCTGTAAGTAATTAAATGTGAACATATGATTTAAATGTCAGAGAATGATTGGAGTGAATGAACGAAATGCTTTCAGTTATTCTCTGTAGTTTACAATGGGTAAAAGATTTGCAAACCCATTTTATCGAAGTATAGCAAGAAACTAAAGAGCTAAAGATGGTGGGAAGTGGAGGGCAGCACCCCACGCCCGCCCTGGCTCAGCTCACCCTGCTGCCTCCACCACAAAGCTCCTCAGGCTTCTTCCTCCATCATTTCTTTAACTGCAGGGCTCTCAGCCTTCTCGTCCCAGAATGATTTAACTGATGGGGTCGTTTCTCCTCATGTACCAGTTATGTGAACCTGACACCGCAGGTATCACCTTAGCAGGCTCTCTCTTCCGTCTGACGGACTGACGTATGAGGCAAAAATGTGAAGAGTCGGCAAGGTACTGGGAGCCTGGGACACCAAAGTCACCAGCGGCAAGACAGACAGACGTAATGCTAAAAGGCCGCCATAAGGCTATCGATGAGGATTGATCTCAGAAGCTGTGGCAGGTCCCAGCCTGCCAGCGTGAGTAACATTGGCACAGCTGCCAGGCTGCAGGGCAGAGAACCAAGTAAATCATTTAGGTCCTTATGCTCCAGCAAGTCGAAGGACAGGGTGTGTCTACAAAAGTGAATCGACAATGCAGGGCAGCATGTTACTAATTTCTAAACTCCTCTAAGAGTTCAGAGGAAACACGTCACAATGAGGTTCTAGAAAAATGTGACTTTTCTCAGCTCTGAAAATAGGGTGGAATTTCAATAAACTAACCCAGGCGGGAATC
>NW_011888852.1:1819529-1822049 GCF_000151845.1 Pteropus vampyrus | reverse complement strand
AGACAGACAGACGTAATGCTAAAAGGCCGCCATAAGGCTATCGATGAGGATTGATCTCAGAAGCTGTGGCAGGTCCCAGCCTGCCAGCGTGAGTAACATTGGCACAGCTGCCAGGCTGCAGGGCAGAGAACCAAGTAAATCATTTAGGTCCTTATGCTCCAGCAAGTCGAAGGACAGGGTGTGTCTACAAAAGTGAATCGACAATGCAGGGCAGCATGTTACTAATTTCTAAACTCCTCTAAGAGTTCAGAGGAAACACGTCACAATGAGGTTCTAGAAAAATGTGACTTTTCTCAGCTCTGAAAATAGGGTGGAATTTCAATAAACTAACCCAGGCGGGAATCTCACCAATAAGACTGGGGCCTCTGCATCTTCTTAAGCAGCTTCCTGCATTGGGGGTGCTCAGCCTGTGCCCCGGCTCTACCTGCTCCAAGCAACCAGTAGGGCGACCACGACAGAGCCCCCTACAAGGCTCAGCCCTGGGGTTATGCCCACTCTGGTATCATTTCTCTGCTGACAGGTTAGGGCTAGCCACAGACGGTGGCCTCTTCTAGCCAACTGCTCTTGATTTACTCCAAACCCAGCTATTTTTGCTTAATTTTCCTTTAGTTCTCCGAACTTCAGCCCTGGTCTTTGTTTGCAGTTCCTACTGTTCTGCAGCCCCGTGGATTTCCTCGGGGGCTCCCTGGGCTTCCAATCCCTGTCGGCTCTGCCCACCTCGGCATTTGGGCGTCTGTCCTGTTCGAGGATGAGAAACTATGTGGCAGTCCCAGCCCAACAGAAACGTACCTTTCCAATCTAAACTCTGTCCCCTCGGGCTGCTCACATTTGTGCCTTCCCCGCCCCCCCGCCGCGTAGCCCCGGACCGGTTCCTGTGCTTAGACAGCCAAGGCCCCCTGGACGCGGGGTGGAGGCGAGGGCAGCGCCCCCTCCGCGAGCTCCTGGAGGCAGTGACCATGTCTTTGCCATGTTTTCTCACTCCAGCACCTGGAACACAGCCCAGCACGAAACAGGTACTGACTAGACGTTTCTGTTCATTGTAACCCCATGATAAACAGAACCACGCTAGTCGGTCTCGGCTGAGATCACCTGCTGTCGAGACCAACACAGGAGACGCCAGGTCCCGCGACTCCTCACTGCCACCCAGACCCAGGTGCCGCAAGGCCCAGGCGGGGTTTGCACACAGGGCAGTGAAGCCCGGGCGTGTTCTCAGCCCGTCGCCCACCTCAAAATTTAAAATTGAACTTGAAGAGTAAGGGAGGCGACCATGTGATTGGCAGAGTCGTCAGTATGCTGCGCATCCCTCTCAGCAAAATAGGGGTCCTCGGACCCCTAGGACCTCAGTGCATGAATGAGGGGACTGGAGAACTTGACCTGTATTCTCTGGGCTTTTGAGAGCCCAGAAAATGGTGCCTAATTCCTTTCTGGGGAAACAAAGGGCAAACGGCTGTGCCCAGGGCCCCTGCCACAATGGTAGAACAAACAGAAGGAGACGTGAGAAGAAACTATTCTCTCACTGATGACAGCGGGCACAGGTCCCTTGTCCCCCGCCGGACATAGACCTAACATGGGAAGCCACCACCAGAGCTGCCTTTAGGGCACTTGATTGTGACAGAGGGGATAGTCCACCAGATGCCCAGCAGGAAAGAATTCCAGCAGTGTGACCTCATGGGAAAAGAATCAGCGTTAGGGACCGGCCACAGCCAGAGGGCACAGACGTGGACCTCTTCTGACCCGCTAGCTCCAAACTGTAAGACCTGTCTCTTCCTGACCTCAGGCCCCTCCCCCACAGCGTGCAGCCCCCTTCCCCGCCAGGAAGCCAAGGCGATCTACGCAGAGCTGATTCGGGAGGCTGAGGATTGAGGCTGGGAGGCTGGGAAACAAAAGCTTTCGTCGTGGATAAAATTTGAAGCTTTTTATAATTACCATAGACTGGATATTTCAATTACTAAAGTGAGATCATTCGAATGATCAAAGGTGGCCAGGTTACTTAAAATAAATTAACTTCATTTTTCAATTACAGTTGACATTCAATATTATATTAATTTTAGGTGTGCAGCATAGTAATTAGACTGTTACATAATTTATAAACTGATCGCCCTGCTAAGTCTAGAACCCACTGGCACCAGACATAGTTGTTACAATATTATTGATTGTCTTCTCTATTCTGTACTTTACTTCCCTGTGACTGTTTTATAACTGGCAATTTGTACTGCCTGATTGATCCTTTTCACCTTTTAACCCCCGCCCCTCCAAGCACCCTCATCTGGCGACCATCAGTTTGTTTTCTGTATCTATGCATTTGTTTCTGTTTTTCTTTTTGTTCACTTACTCTGTCTTTTAGTTTTCACATATAAGTGAAATCATATGGTATTTACCTTTCTCTGACTTATTTCATTTAGCATAAATATCCTCTAGGTCCATCTATGTCGTTGCAGATGGTAAGATTTAATTCTTTTTTATGGCCGAGTAATATTCCATTGTATGTATGTACCACCTCTTCTTTATCCAGTCGTCTAT